>NC_092874.1:421975908-422277254 GCF_028372415.1 Notamacropus eugenii
ACTACTTAGGTGACCTTAGACAGGTCAAACTCACCTCATCCTTCCAAGGCTGTTTCCTCATCTGTTAAATGAGAGAACTGAGCCAGAAGATGTCAAAGTTTCCTTCCAGCTGTAAATCCTATAATTATGACCTCTGGTGATGGGTCCCTGATTGCCTGACAATCATCTGCAGTGGACATTCTACTTCCCTATACGCAGCAGTTTTTGCTTAATTAGTTGCTGAATATGTGAAGTTTCTTGATCCATTGATCTCAAATAATGCTAAGTAATGTAAGGGATGAATATGAAGTTTAGAATAAATTACAATTATAACCACCAGTTAGACTTGCAAAATAGGAAAAACCTTCTGGAAACAATTTGTAATTATGCTAAAATGAGTAAGTAAAATGACCTTGAGATCTGACTGTTAGGCATAATCCCTCAAGGAGGTAAAAGATAGAAATGCCCCCAAAACACCAAAATATTCATAGCAACGCTTGTGGTGACAAAGAATTGGAAACAAAGTAGGTACCCATTTGTTAGAAAATGTCTAAACAAGCTGTAGTATGTGGATGTAATATGCTATTACTGCACTGTAAGGAACAAGAAACATGAGGAATTCAAAGAAGCACGGGAAGATTTATATGAACTGATGCAGAGTTTAAAAAACAGAACAAGAAAACAATATATGCAGTTATTTCAATAATGTAAGTGAAAAAACTAAAAAAGAAAGAAAAGTCTGAATGTTATATAACTATAATGATCAAGCTTGGTTTGAGAAGAGATGAAAAAAATGCAGCATTCTCCTTTCTTTAAAGAGATTGGAAATGGGGGTGGGTGATGATTGCATATACTGTTAGACATAGATGATGTGTTGGTTAGTTTTGCTAAACTGACTTTTTTTCCTACCCTTTTTATTCTTTGTTACAAAGGACAGTTTGCTAAGCAGGGAATGTGGGAGGGATACATTTGGAAAAGAAGGTGATAATAGTGATAGAAATGAAAAAAGTGTCAATCATGTATTAAAATATACAGAACAAAAGGAGTGCAGAAGGGAACAAGGAGCAATTTTGTTACTACCTATACTGTTGTTTCTACTATACTGTAAAAAACTATAAACAGCAGTTCACAGCTCCTTATGGAATCCTTTTTCTTGCTCTTTGTATATATTGAAATGTTTGTGTTTGTTGGTGATTAAGTTCATAATAAAAAGAAAAAATTTAAACATAAAAAGGTAATTAAAAATAAAAGATATTAGCAAAAATTAAAAGAAAAAAAATACACCATTCCTGCTGCATGGGTCCCCAGCTTCTTGATTCTACTAGTCAGTCCCCAGCTTAAGTGCAGAGATTGTGCTAAATTTTTTTTTAAAAGAAAGCCAATTCTGTATATGACATCTTCATTGTTAAATAGGGCAGGAACATCCAGTACTAGCTGAGAAGCTGATACCCAATTCATTCAGAAGAAAGGGTGAGAAGCGAATAGCCACTTCTCTCTTGTCCTTCTCTTAACTTTCCCTAGCCTCTCTGTTCTTCCTTTTCCCTCTCCTTCTTTGTCTCCTGCTTTTTCTCCTCTTCAGTCTCTCAATCTATCTTTCTCTCTGTGTTTGGCTTATCTTTTTCCATCTTCACCACTCTCCTCTTCCATTGCTATCTCCTGGTTAAGGTCTCTGCCATCAGAACCATAAGAGAGGAGCAACAAGGAAGAAACACGTGCTAATCTCCACTCCTACTCCAACCCATTCAGTTTGATTCACTAAGCATTTATTTGGCACATACTACATGTCAGGAGAGAAGCAACCTGGTATAAAAAGTGAGCTGGCCTCAGAGCCAGGAAAGCCCCTCTCTGACACATGCTGTCTATATCGCATTAGACAAATCACATAACCTCCCAGGGTCCCAGACAACTCTAAGGCTATAAATTAGAGAGAAGGTGCCAGCCTGGATTAGGAAAGGGAATTTCCTCATCCAGGAGTTCTCTATGTCAATGAAATTCCAGATCCCTTCCCTATCCCCTATCCTTATATATCAGGTGCTTTACAGATGCAAGAATAAAATATTCTTGGCCCTCAAAGAGCTTGGGGGAAACAATGTGTATGTAAGCAAGTAAATAGAAATGCAAAGTAATTTCAGGCAAAGGGAAAACCCTAACAACTAGGGGTATCAAGAAAGGCTTCATGGAGGAAGTGACACTCAAGCTAAGCCTGGAAGGGATCTAGGGACTCTGAAAGGCAAAGGTGAGAAGGGAGAACATTCCTTGCCTGGGGAAAAGCTTGTGCAAAGGAATGGCGGTGGGAAATGGAATGTTACATATGGAGAATAAGAATGGAATTTGGAACGAATACGGAGAGAAGGATAAGATAAGTCTAAAAAGACTGGTCTAGAAAGCCAAGGAGAAGTTTATATTTCATCACAGGTCAAGTAGTCAAAAAGCATTTATTAAACACCTACTATATATATATGTCAAGCACTCTGCTACGTCCCAGGGATACTAAGACAAAAATAAACAGTCCGGGACCTAAAGAAATTTATATTCTATTGGAGGAGAAAATGTGCATGCATATTAGGATAGTATATACCACATACAGTATATACCACATGGGCAGCTAAGTGGTACTGTGGAGAGAGTATTGGAACTGGAGTCAGGAAGACCTGAGTTAAAATCCCATCTCAGATACTAGTTGGGTGACCCTGGGCAAGTTGCTTAACCCTGTTTGCCTCAGTTTCCTCATCTGGAGAAGAAAATGGCAAATCACTCCAGTGTCTTTGCCATGAAAACCTCAAATGGGGTCACGAAGAGATGGATATGGCTGAAGAACATCATATGTACAAAAGAAAGAAGAGAATTGGAAAGATGGATGGATGCCAAGGGAAAGATAGTGAATTCTGTTTGGGACATAGTGAGTTTGAGATGTCTGTAGGACATTCGTTTTGGAATGCCACTGCTGGAAATGAAAAACTAGGGCTCAGGAGAATGAACAGGGCTGAATGTATAGATCTGAGGTCATCTGCATAGAGATAATAATTAAACCCATGGCATATAATAAAAAAGTATATAGAGAGAAGATAAGGGGACTCAGAACGCACTCTTGGAGTACATACGCAGTTAAGGGGCATGATATGGACGATGAACCAGCCAAGGAGGTTAAGAAGAAATGGTCAGACAGGCAAGACCAGAACCAAGAATGAGTAATGAAACAGTCCAAGAAGAGACCATGGTCAACAGCATCAAATGCTTCAGAGAGATAGGAAAGGATGAATATTCTTCAAATTGGTTAAGAGATCATTGGTAACTTTGGAGAGAGCAGTTATAGTGGATGAGATAAAAAAATTCAGTTGCAAAAGATTTAGAAGTAAATGAGAAAAAGAAGGGTAGGCAACTTGTAAACAGCTTTTTGTGGGAGTTGTATGTGGAAGGGAAGAGATATAAAGAATGATAGCTTAAGAAGATGATAGGATCTAGTAAATGCTTTTAAGTAAGAGGAGACTCAGGTGTGTGTAAAAGACAGCAGGGAAGGAACCGGCAGATAAGGAAAGATGGACGAATAGAGAAAGAGAAAGACGATTGTGGGGGTAATATGCAGTAGAAAAGGGGAGAAGATGGGCTGGAGGACCCACAAAAAAGGATTTTTATAAAAAGAGTCACTACAGCTTCCCAGGCAGGGGAAAGGCATAGTCAAAGGTGGACTTTAGGAATATCAATTTAGCAACTTTATGGAGGATGGGCTGGAGAAAGGAGACCCAGGAGAATAACAATGAGGACCTAAAACAGAGGGGTGGCCATGAAGAGGAAGAATGATAAAAGGGAAGCTTTGTAGGTAGAATCAACAAAACTTGGCAGCTGATTGGATATGGGAAGTGAGGGAGAGTGGGGAATGGAAGAGGACTCCGACAGAGTGAACATGGGTGACTAAAAAGATGGTGGCACCCTCAACACAATTAGGGTAGTTATAAAGAGGGATGGGTTTGGGGAGAAAAATAATGAACTATGTCTAGGACATGTTGAGTTTGAGATGCCTAAGGGTCATCCAGGTCAAATGTCCAATTTTGATTGGATATTGGTTGGTGATGTGAGAATAGAGGTCAGGAGAGTGACAAGGATCAAATAAGATGTATGGATCTGATGACGTATGTATAAGCAAAATATATAGATCTAGGAATCATTTGTGTACAAATAATAATTAAAACTACTGGGATTGATGAGATTGCCAGGAGAGTGGAGATAGAGAGAGAACATTAGAAAACCCAGAACAGAATTTTTTAGGCAGCTGGGTAATGAGCATAATAAAAGCGCTAGACTTGCAGTCAGGAAGACCTGAGTTCCAATCTTGCTTTAGATACTTATTAACTGTGTCACTTAACCCCTCAGCCTGTTTCCTCATATGTTAATGGGGATAATAATAGCAGTTATGTCACAAGGTTGTTGTGAGGATCAATTGAGTTTACGTACATAAAGTACTTTGCAAACCTTAAAGCTCTCTATAAATAGTAGCAATTACTGGGGACCCCTACATCCTGGGAGCTGAAATAGTTTTCCAACCATCTGAACTCAACGAAGTAGAATTTATTAGATGCCTATTATGTGGAAAGTACTGTCTTACACATAAGAAGTATGTGATCCAATCTTGGCATAACATTTTATATGCACTTGGTCACATGGACACACGAGCAGGGAGCGTATGGACAAAGGAGCCCTTCTGCTTCACTCTGCCCCTACTCACAGAATCAGAAGGCTTGAGAGGCTACTTCTGCCCAATGAGAACAGCTTTGAACTCAAAGTCCTCAAGTGCTCCATCATTAATCCTATGCTATGATCTCCCCAGTAGGGAAGAGGGCTGGTTTACAGAGAAGCTAGAATATGGTCCTCAGCTGACAAGTGTTTATGAGACACTGCTGTGTGGGGTGTCCAGGGAGGACTAGTCAGAACTGCTGCTTCACCTTTGGTGTCCATCTATTATCCACCTCTCACCTGTAACTCCAGCACTCAGCAGATGGGCTAAACCAGGTTGAGGATGACCAACTGGCCTCAAACCCATTGATAAGTTAGGGAGCATCTACTCCAAACATGTGAAAACTTTTCCTGGTAGAATGAGCAGATGAGAACAATGAAAATGACTAAACCAGGCACTGTGGAGCTGGTCAGAAATCAAAGATGTCAAGGTCATCCAATACATCCAAGGTCATCTCCAGTTGTCTTGACTTTTGTCTTGCCCCTGGACTTCAGTGACTCTGGAAGTAAGAGTGAAGCAGACAACTTTGTGCAACTCTGACTCACTTAAGTCCAATTCACAAAAAAGTCAAAGCATCACCCATTCCATGATGTCATTGATCCTCTTTAAAAATGAAAGACAAACAACTACATGAAACACCAGATGGAACTTGGCTAATGGGATACATCCTTCCCCCAGTCATCCCCAAAGCTTCCCTATCTCTTGGGATTTCCATGTCTTTCTGAAGGAAAACTGGCTTATAAATCAGAACTTGAGATTGCTAAGCAAAATGAATACTAGAGCCAGACCTTGAATGTAGTTCATGAAATTCTTTTGGCAAAAATTTCCAAGTGTCAAAGTTTCCACTGTCAAATAGCCCTCAGATTAGACAGTTTTATCTGGCACTTTATATGACTATGTATATATATGTAATCAGATGAAACATATACAATCTACATATACAGACATACATACACATATACGTATGCATGCACATATACAAATGTATTTCTACATAAAATACCTGAGTAAAGTGTGTGTATGCATGTACATGTATGTGTAGGGGTATATATATGTAACAAGCAACATACTTATATGCATATGTGTAACCCCAGCTAACCTTTTGAGCATTCCCAGTTGGGCTTATTTGTGTTCTCTACCATGTGGATGGGAATAGCCTCCTTGATTGGTTATCCTTATCTTAAAAAATGGCAAGACCAACCTGTACCCTCTCTTTTCCACCATCTTTTAAAAACATAAATAGTCAAGTCAAGGAGGCTGCCCCCACTTATATAGGAGAAGACACAATGGGCCCCAAATTAGCCAAGCTGGGCATGCTCAAAAGGTCAGGCCAGATTATAAATATATTTACATACACTTACATATATACCTTGATACTTGATGCTTATTTTCTGCAAAAGATGGTGATTTTTCTGAGTGTTTTGTGTTTGAAAGCTTTCTACTAATAAATATATAACCACAGGGGGATGATTTACATGCAGCAGGAACCTCTAAAACAGTAAGCTCTTTGCAGACAGGAACCATACTCAACATCTTGTCCAGCACTTAGACCAGTCAGCCCTTTGTTCTAATGAAGATTGTCATATGTATTTTCATTTCCTATTTTTTGCAATGTATGAAATGTTCATTGTTATAGCTTATCTATTTTGTACTAAATGCTGTTAAACTCTTTACCCGTAAACTTGATGACTTAAATATGCTATGTGGTACATATTAATTGAAAGACATGGTGGTGTAATGGATATAGAGGCAGCCTTGGAGTTAGGAAAGATATGAGTTCAAATTCTGTTTCTGATGCATAGCTTCTTTGTAAACTTGAGTAAGTCACTTAAACTTATTGCTCCGTCTCTAAGACTTCATAAACCACAGCGTTCCTAATCTATGTTGGTGGAAGGAATTTCCACCCTGGGAGTTCTCTAAGCCAAGGAAATCACAGGTCTGGATCCAACCTCCCCTCCCTGCCCCCCAAAATTCCAAAACTCCAAACAATATCTGAATAATACAGGGTACAGTAAAAAGAACACCAGCCCAAGAGTGTGACCTTAGATGAGTCACGTGGCCTTTAGGGACCTCTGTTTTCTCCTGGGTAAAATGAAGATGTTGGATTAAATGTCCCTTAGGGGCCATTCCAGCTCCAATGTTCTACGGTTCTGTGATACTCTAAGCATTCCTTGGGTTTGTCTCAGGCAGCTGCTAGGCTGAGCCCATGAATCAAACCATTTGCCTTGTTCCTAAGCCAGGGCCGAGCTGTGTTGCTTTGGTCAGGAATGTGAGTGTGTCAGCAGGACTGGCTGTGAGTCAGACAGCATCCAGATAACGAGAAGAGGAAAGTTCTCAAATGTGCAGGGAAGGCAGAGCCTTCCCCTGACAGGAAAGTGCTGCTCCCTGAATGAAGGCAGGGGAGGGCCAGGGAGAATGTATGCATGCAAAGTGACTGAAATGGAAACAAATACCTTTCTGAAGCTGGTCCAACAGCTCTCTATTTATAGGCCGAGGGCTTGTCATTCATTTACTACCGATCTAAAGAAGTCAGCCAGAGCCAGAGCAGTGGTATTAGAAGGCCTTGAATTTCAGGCCAAGGGGGAGTTCCCTGGGAAATCTCATGCCCAAATGCTGGCCTGAGCAAAAGCTTTAGGAGAGTCAGCCTGACTGCTGAGAATCAAGAGGGTCAAATATAGTCTGGCTTTTCCCTAGGGAGAGAATATCATATGCTGAATATGGGATAAATTATCCCAAGGAGGGGGGCTTGCCCTCTTTACATCATCCCCACCTGTATTGTGGATTTGTCAAAAGAACCAGCTACTACAGCTTATTCTTAAGAGGAAATTCTTAGAGCTTCAGAGATAAGTAGCTTGGATTCTCATCCCGGCTTGGCCACTGCCTAGAGAAAAGGGGTCTAATCAGTGAACTTCAAGTTAAGAGACTGAGCTCCAGGACAGACCCCACAAGCTATAATCTGTGTCACTGTGGCACGGCACTTAGCCTCTGAACCTCAGTTTCCCCTGTGGGAAAATGGTAATGACAGCCTTGCCCTACTTAGGTTGGTGTGGAGTCTGTAAATTGTAAAGTATATGTATAAATATATGTGTATGTGTACATGTGTGTATGTATATATGTGTATGTATACATATACGCATATGTATTGTGTATATATATATTATATGCATAACATATAAATAGTGAGGTATATATACAGCTAATGGAGTTTTATTGGACTAGGGTCTTTTCCCTCTTTTTTATTCTTTGTTCTAACAACTTTCTGGGATGGGAAGATGAAAAAGAAACATGGAAGTGGCAGGGAGGGCCTGAAATCAGCAAAGATAAAGCCCAAAGTCACAATTGGAACTAAGATAGGGATAACACCTGGAGGACCCACTTTAGTGGGTTGCCAGGAGCCTTTAATGAAATAATGTATGAAAAGCACTTTACAAACATTAGGGGAGTCTATAAATGTCAGTTATTATTATTATTGGGGGACAGATGTCTTCAAAATACTAGGGCGAGGCAATCACGAGAGTGGTTTATTAACAGACAACGCTGCCATCAAAGCAGCTGAGAGCAGCCTGTGGGCATCGTGGCACAATGCCCAAGCCAACACAAAATATGGAGGATTGGATGCAAAGCTTCTGCCTACATTGTAAATGAGACGGGACCAAACCTGGAAACTGGAAACAAAGAAAGTAAATGAGGGAGCTTCTAATTGCCTAAGAAAGGACTGTGGTTTTCTATGACCCCAAACAAGCAAAATGGGAACAAGTGGTACAGTGTGCTTTGAACATATTCCCATGACAGTCATCATGAAACTCAACCACTCCTTGCATGATGGACCCCGGGAATAATGGTTGGAGACAGTGAGATACAAGTGAGGAGAAGAGGAGGGCTCGGGGCCTCTAAATGTCTGGGTGCTGAGGGCCCTACATGAAGGAGCAGGAAAACAATTGCCTAGCAACGACAAAAGACAAATCCAAATGAATCAGAGGTACTGTCAGAGCCCTGGGATCGTCCACACTGATGCAAGTCTGTCCACAAAGACTGGAGCCAATGAGGAAGTAAGATCTGAAGACCAAGCCAAGCAAATCCATGCACACTGAGTTCTGGCCAGGGTGGACTCCTCTTGATACAGCCTTTTGCTATCCACCTCCACACTTGTGTTCACTTTGTTCTCTGGGCCTGGAATGTAATCATCCCTCCCCCTCTTTTCTGTTCAATTCCTCTCCAGCCTTTAACACCTAACTCAAATGTCAGAGTTTTTTCTCCTTCTTCTTGCTCCCTGGTAACAGCTCTTTTCCCATTAGACCTCATATGGCCCTTTATTTCTCACCACTCTAATAAACAAATAAGGCTGTAAGGTTGGTTTGGGTTTTTTGGTTTTTTTGCTGTTCTGTTTAACAATATTGTTTCCCTGCTCCAGGAAGAGAGATTGGTTTTTTTTAACCTAAATTTTGTGTCTCTAGGGTGCCCAGCATAGTGCTATACACACAATAAATAGGTGCTTAATAAAGGCTTGTTGCTTTTAATTGAATTGAACCCAGTCAATAAAAATGATAACACAGCAGATCATCTTACTTTGCTAAGATGGGTAAAAAGTCCTGGCTCACCATTGTGAAAAGTACTATTAATAGAGGAAGCAATCTTTTTTTTTTCTTTTGAGCTAATTTTATAAAATACATTGTTCTTGATCTTTTGTTTTTACATTGCCTAACTTTCCTCATATTTCCCTTTTCTTCCCCCTGACCCCTAAATAACAAAGAATATTTTGATAGGAAACCATCCTGTTAATGGAGGAAAAGCCAAGGCCCCTTTTCTTTTAGGAAATAGGATTTTCCTGACTCCAGGCCCATTTCCCTAACCATCACATCACCTAGCTGCCCTAGTTTACATATCAAACATATCAAAATAGATGCCTTTTCCAGTCTCCCAGGATTGCAGTCTCAACCTTATCCTCATTTCGCCTTACTCTAAGTATCCAGGCAGTTGCCAAATACTGTCATTTCTACCTTCACAATATCTCTTGTATCTGCCCCCTTCTCTTTACTTATGTAGCCACTACCTGCATTAAGACTCCCACCTGGATTATCACAAAATCCTTTTTTAAAAATTTATTTATTTATAACATTCTTCTTTTAAAATTTTGAGTTCTGAATACTGTCCCTTCCTTTCACCCAATGTGAAGGCAAGACATGTGAAATCAATTATACATGTAAAATTATGCAAAATATATTTCCATATTAGCCACGTTACAAAAAAATAAAACAAGAAAAATAAGAAAGTGAAAAAATTAGGCTTTAATCTAACATCAGTTCATCAGTTCTGTCTCTGGAGATGGATAGCATTTTTCATCATGAGTCCTTTGGAATTACCTTGGATCATTGTATTGATCAGAATAGCTAAGTCATTCACAGTTAATCATCATATGACATTGCATTTATTATATACAATGTTCTTCTGGTTCTGCTTTGTTTACTTTGCATCAGTTTATATAGATCTTCCCAGGTTTTTCTGAAACCACCCTGCTTGTCATTTCTTACAGCACAATAGTACTCCATCATAATCATCTGCCACAACTTGTTCAGTCATTCCTTAACTGATGGGTTGGGGATTTCCTTGATTTCTAATTCTTTGCTACCACAAAAAGAGCTGCTATAAAGATTTTTGTACAAATATGTCCTTTTCCTTTGATCTCTTTGGGATACAGATCTAGCAGTGGTATTGCTGGTATGCAGAGTTTGATAGCCCTTCGGGCATAGCTCCAAATGGCTCTCCAAGATGGTTGGATCAGTTCACAATTCCACCAACAATGCATTAGTGTCCCTGTTTTTCCACATTCCACCAATATTTGTCATTTTTCCTTTCTGTCATCTTAGCCACCTTGGTAGGTATAAAGTGATACCTCAGAGTTGTTTTAATTTGCATTTCTCTAATCAGTAGTGATTTAGAGCATTTTTTCATATGACTATAGATACTTCTGAAAATGTCCTTTAACCATTTCTCAATTGGGAAATGGCTCATATTTTTATAAATTTGACTCAGTTCTCTATCTAAAGAGATCAAATTAATTGGTTTCCCTGCCTCAGTCTCTTCCCATTTCAAATCATCCTCCAGACAGTGCCAAAATGATTTCTGCAAAACGTAGATCTGACACATGCCACTATGCACCTTCTCAAGAAAACAAGCGGCTCCATATTGCCTCTAAGATAAAATATAAACCATTTTTGGCCTTGAAAGTTTTTTACGACCTAGCTCCTTTGTCCTCTCCAATCTTCTTATACATTATTCCACTCTAATCTCTAGCCATACTGGACCATTTTCTATTCCACACACACTAGGGTCCTTCTCCCACCTCCATACCTTTGCTCTGGCTATCATCTGTAATTGCTGTGCTTTCCCTTCCTTACCTTGCCTCCACAGCTTAGAATCCCTGATTTCCTTCAAGCCTCAGCTCAAACACCACCTTCTACAGGAGACCTTTCCTGGTCCTCCTAGCTGCCAATTCCTTCCCCTTTAACGGGAATACATTTTATATGTATCTAATATATGCCTAGACATACATGCTGTCTGTCTCCTTTTTTAAAATATAAGTTCTTTCATTGCTATTTTCCTTTAGTGTTTGCATCCCCATTGATTAGTAAAATGCTCAGTAAATACTGATTGACTGAATGCTTTCCAGATCCAGTACAACTCCTCTAGATATGTTTTAATTTATTAATGCTTCCTTTTTAAAATAGAGAGGTCAGAAGTGAGTAAAATGCTACAGATGTGACCTGACCAGGGCAGAGTAGAGTAGAACTCCCTCCTTCGAGACACTGTGAATTTTTTAATATAATCTAAGAGTGTTGACTTCAGGCTACCAATCTTTATGGAGAGCTACCTCAAAAGACTTCAGGGAAGAAAGTAGGAATACATACATACATACGTACACAAACACATATATATACATACGCACACATATAAATGTTCTAGTTTACTTACCCTAATTTATCTTTGATATCCTTAAAAATCTTTAATGAGCCCTCTTTTCATGAGAAATAATTCCCTAGCCTGGCATTCAGTAACTTTTATCTATCCTCAATTTCCCTTTGCTATCCTTACCTCCTGTTACTGTCCTTTACATCCCCTGTGCTCCAGCCAAATTGGACTACTCACTAAGTGTTCTCCATAATATCTTTACCTCTGGACTTTTGTTTAGGTTATTATCTCTACCTGGAATATTCTGCCTTCCCTACCTTTACAAATCCTATCCATCCATCCAAATGTAGCACTGATGCCACTTTCCCCACAAAGCCTTCCCTTATACCACCAACCTTGATTAATTTCCTCCAGTCTTCCACTTTGTGCCTTTTAAATGGAATGAATCATATTATACTTTGTTTTATAGTTATGTATGTCTGCCATCCTTGAGATTATAAGCTACTAGTACAACATGGGTCTGACTTACTCATCTTTGCATTCCTGTTCACATATCACAAAGCCTTGCACACAATAAACTAGCAAACAATTAGTGAATGAGTTGACCACAGAAAAGTTAACTCTCCCAGGCTACAAAGAAGTCAGAAGCAAAGTTAATTGGAATTTAGATCTCTTAATATTTCTCTTTTCTTTTGCTAAGAGAGGAATTCTTCCCATGTTAGAATAAAAGATTACTTTTTAAAAGCAAGGCCACATGTAAAGCAATGAGAACACAGATGATTTGCACTTAAAAGGCAATGTTTATATTTAGGAGTGCCCTTTTAAGTTTGGGATTTAAGTCCCTTTGGTCCCAGAGGAGAAGAACAAGGCAGCTGATGCAGCCCTAGCTTATTGTCCAAGCTTCCACAAAGAGTTGAAGGTGCACTGAGGGACCCCCAGACAAGGAGTGGGGTGGAAGGGAGACAAGTAAGCATAGGTGAGAAACAGAGCCGCAACGAAGAAATTAGTGCTGATCAGCTCTTGTCTTGCCATCCCTGCCAGTGAAAGGTTACTCTTTCCATCCTTTTGTTGTGGCAGGCAGATAGGGCGTCTGCCCTGGAGTCAGGAGGACATGAGTTAAAATCCAGCCTTATTTATACCCTTACTAATTGTGAGACCCTGGTCCAGTCACTTAACCTGGATTATCTTCACAAAGAAAAAGAAACATTTAACCCTTTCAGGATCTGACAAAAACAAAGGACTATAGATTTTATAACTTAGGTCATCTAGTTCCACTCCCTTACTTTGCAGAAAAGGCACAAAGACCCAGAGAGTTTGTGACTTGATCAGCATCACATAGGGACTAAATAGTAGAGTGAGGATTCTAACCTAGGTCCACAGACTCCAAATTTAACCTTCTTCCCACTGTCTTATGCTGTCCTCCAAAATCTACTGGCATCACTTGTTTTAATGGAGAAAACAGGGAGAAAAGCAGGGTGGAAAAAAGGGAAATTATGCAAGGAAAGCGTTTTTCTTGATTCTATTTTCAAAATATGCATGTGGGTACATTTGAGGGAAATACATGAGTACTTAAAAATAAATAAGGAAGTGTGGTATATCATATTTTCTGTTAGGGAAAAAATGGCTGTTCATTTTATAGGAGGTGGGAGTGGAAAAACTCCCCAGCATCAGATCCTTCACCAAACAACATTTTGCTAGGATAATCAATCAATCAACAAGCATTTATTAAGCACTACTCTATGTGAAGGATCTGAACAGATGGCTTAAAAGTCCCTAAAAATGCCTGACACACACCAAATGCTTGATATTAATAATAGTACAAAATAAAATATATTTATCCAACTATAACATACACCAGATTCCAAGAACAGGGAGGTTTAGGTTTATAGCCTGATTTCCCCAGCTTCATCCAAAGAGAGTTTGGATGGGGAGGGAAGAGGAAAGGTTTCTATTCTCAGACTCCCAGAATGTCATAGCTGTAAGGACCTTAGAGTTCATCAAGGATGAGCAAGTTAATGTTTGACAACTGGCTTTTTGAAAAAAAAAGTACACATGACACACTTTTAAATGTGATCTTACATAATTACCATTTTCTCAATCAGTTTCTTAAGTACAGAAAAATCAACCAAATAATACATCAAGCCCTGATTTGTTGTGTTTGTCCATTTGGGAAGATGTAAATGCTCACATGGAAAATTTAGTGATCAGTTCTCATAACCAGCTCCAGCCCATCCAATGCCCTCATTTTATCTAGATGCCCCAGTGCAGTGTAGCAGAAATCTCTTTCCGCGAGTATGGTCATTACTTTGCCTTGGCTGCTGATCTCCAATCCCTCCTACATAGTGCATGGGAACCTGTCCTGCCTTCCAGGTAGCTAGTTCTAAGATCCTTTGACTATGAGACTGAATAATTCAAAACTAATCTTTCAGAGGACAATTAAACATTGTATAGTGTGGTAAACACAAGACTTGGAAGTTTAAAAGTTAAAGCAAAAGAAGACTCCACCATTCAGGGGGTCTCTTAAACCAAGTAAATATTTGGGGAGAGGGTGTCCAAAGAAGAGATAGCTTGTTTTTCCCAAATATTTCTGTTCCCCTCCTTAAAAAATGGACTGTCACAAGATTGATCACTCAATCAATAAAATCTTTATATCAACAAGCATTTGTCAAAGCATATGGACAGAGATTTTATAGTCCCTCCCTCCTCAGTCGACTTAGTCACAATATATAATCACAGATTAATGTAGTAACAAGGTGCTAATACCTAGTGATTTCCTTGTGAATAACCTCTGATGAAATGAAAAGCAGTCTAGTCATTGCATTGAGTAAACAAACTGGCCTCTCTCACACACACTGAGAGCTTTAAAAAACTAAGCCCTGGAGACAGTGAGACAGGTTATACAATTTAAGGGCTGGAGACAAGAGATAAGAGTCAGTGGTCACACAAGACTCCAGATCTTCATGCCTTGAGTGGGGGGGAGGGCATTTCTTCTTCTTTCTCCATCCCATCATTCCTGATGTATAGCATGGATACCACATCCACCAAGTGGAGGGAAACAAACCATCCAGCAGTCAGAGAGGCTATTTAAAACAGTTTGAGGCACAGCTGAGTGAGTCTTGTGTATACAAGGAGAGTCACTGTAGTTAAGAAGCAGTTTCATGAAACATAAATAGTCCTCTATCCACCCAACAATGAAGAGCCCGCTATGGATTCTATGAGGTGCAGACCCTAGAAGTCCAGATTAGCAACTACCCAGCAGAGATGCTATACATGCTGGCAGATTCTAAAGGAAAGGAAGTGTAGTACCAATGGGATAATATGCTGGTATAATTGTGAATTGCAAAATATAACAGACTCTCCACATGGAAGACAGAACCAAAACATTTACTTAAATACCAGGAACCAGAATCCCCACACCAGAAAGTCAAATCCATCATAGCAACAAAGAAAGCTATACACAATAACAATGCAGGGGGCACCACCATACCCAAGCCTTCCCCTGCTAGGGCCTTCTCACAAATGAACACTCACAGCTTGCTGCCTGTTTCCTCTCTCTCCCTCAGCTCTAACTTCTGTGTCCAACTTCCTCTCAGCTCTGCTCCACCCTTCCTCCTCCACCCATTCGGTAAGCTTCTACTACCACAGACTCAAGTGGCTCAGGTTTCCATGTGGCAAGCAGGGTCTATTAATGGGCCCATTAATGTTTGGGAAAGATCTTCCTATTATGCAAAAAATACGTTAACAATACAAGGAGTAAGGAGAAGGAACAGACATTTAAATAGTTCCTACTATGTGCCAGGCACTATGCTAAGACCTTTACAAATACTGTCTCCTTGATTCTCACAATAATCCTGCAAGGTAGGTGATGATATTATGCCTATTTTACAGTTGAGGTAACTGAGGCAAATTGAGGTCAAGTGATTGTTTAGGGTCACACATCTAGTAAGTGTCTAAGGCCAGATTTGAACTCAGGTCTATCTTGTCTCCTGGTCCCGTACTTCTTTCCATTGAGCTATATGGCTGCTGAGGAAAGAACTTTGAAGATTAGAAGTAGAGGAATAGTCCTGTCCACATGTGTTTCCTATATGTGTGGCTCCCTACCATCGTATTATAAGTTTGTACCCACTTTTCCCCAAAACGCTGTTTTTGGAAAAATATGCCCCAGGTTTGCGGGCTTGCAGTGTTTTGTAACTGCTCTTCTTATTATGCCATCTTAATAAATGCCTTTGCCAAGAGCTAATTATGTCTATTGGCTGACTATTAAAGGTGAGATTATTGGTGGGGTTCATGAACTACAGTGTTAGGAGAGCAGTTTCACAGATAGATACCTGACAGTAGCAGCTACCCTTTGAAACAAGTGCCAAGTTGGGAGGGTACCTTGGATGGGGTGGTACAAAAGTATCTATTATGTTCCAGGTCAGGGGTTGGCAAACTATGGTCCACTGTTTTTTTTTATTCTAAACTTAAGAAATAAATCAAACATTTCCATAACACAGTAAAATAGGAAAAAAAAGATTGTACATGAAAAATGGAAGTCTATTATGGACATCTTACTATTCCTTTTAAATATATAATAAAGAATCATGTAACTTTTTTCCCTCTTTTTCTTCCCTCCCTACACAAAAACAAGTGGAAAGTCAGATCTGGCCCTTTGGGCTATAGTTTGCTGATCCCTTTCTCAGGCTATAAAACTGTTAAGTAGATGATATTTTAATAGATAGGAAAAGACTCGTTAATTACATGGGAGCTATCCATAAATCAGCTGTCTACATAGAGTTGATGATCAACCTGTTGACACTAACATCAGAATTAGAAAAAATAAAAAAGAATGTGAAAGACATGACATACAATCTTAAAAGGTAAATCCTGAACTCGTAATTGCTGATTTAAAATGAAAAAATAGATAACAGAAATGACATCAGTACAGATTATAATAAGATTATACAAAAGTTTAACCCATGTATGTTAAAATGCCACAACAAAGAGAACCAAGGTGCCCAGAAAGAACCTTAGCTAGCAAACATCCACTTGCCAAATGAAGAGAGATGGCTGCCAAAGACAATATCAGGTTAAATATATAGACTCAGGACACAGATGTTGAGTGACGATATTGTTCCAGCTCATTCAAAGGCTGATAAATTACCCAGACAAAGAACTAGAAAGTGAGAAGACTCAACTGATATTTGCAGAAGTAAATTTTTTTCAAGGCAATATTCTGTTTAATCCTACAATGATGAAATGAAAGGAAACCTGGATTGAGTAAACAAATTGACCTCTTCCACCCTGAGAGCTTTAAAAAGTGAATCCCTAAAGACAAGAAGACAGTTTATACAATCTTGGCACTTCTTTCTCTTACTCTTTTTTCCTCTGATTTCATGGATATTTTTGGCTATTTCTGTCTCTCATTTTCTTTATGCATTTTCTGGAGTTTTCTATGTTTACATTCCTTTGGAAATAATATTTTTAAAAAACCAAGAAATATAGAGTATCAACAATGGTGGGGATTGTTCACATTCATGAATAATCAGCAGCAGCCTTATCATCACATCTATCTAACAAGTCGGGCTAAACTCTGCCTACTACAATTCCTGTGCTAGCCACTTTGAATCCATCTGGGCTTCTTGACTGCTTATGTGGCTTTTGGATTAATGAAAGATTATATAATAAAAAAATTGGCACTTCTTAATGCTGAAAAAGATGATTGAGAATATCAGTAGCTAATAATCTAAATACATATTCTCCTATCTATACTAAGTCTTATGAAATAAGGGCATTTTTGATGAGGATATTAGGAAGGAATATGCAAATTTTCATGAGTGATGATCATCTTTTTCCTTTCACAATTGACTGCAAGACATAAATGTAATATCCTGTTGGGTTTATTGTTTGTTGATTATGAAAAAGCATTTGATTTGATAGAACAAATACCACCTGACAGACTCTTTTTCTACCAGGTATCTCCCCTCTATATGTCCAGATCATTCAAGATTCCTTGAAAGATACAGCAACATAAATAACCCTGTTCAATGACTTTCTGATCATAAACATCTGGCATCCAACAGGGAGACAGACACTCAACAAAAGTGTTTCTCACAATGATGGAGGAGATTCAGTTTAAAGTCCAAGTTGAAAAGTATTTTCTGTAAATAGTGATATTCTTCTTTGTGGATTACATTGTGTCATTTTCATCAGTCCCCAAAACATTGTGAAGCCTGCTTGAAGAAATCTGTAATTAGTCAAAGAAGTTTGGTCTGACCATCAACAGAGGAAAGTCCAAGTAGATGAAGACTGTCTATTGCCTAGATTGCAACATGTATTGGATGCACAATCTAAAGAACTAGTCCATCAGCATGTATATCTGGGATAGACAGTAGAAATGGACAAAAGGTTAGACCCAGAACTGAACAAGAGGTGGAGAGTGGTCTAGATTGCCTTCAGAAAATTGCAAAGCTTCTTTAATGATTGCCAACTTTTCATGAAAGCAAAGGTCCATCTTTCTGTGGGTGTTGTTTTAGGGCAGTGAAACATAGAATACAACAGTGTTGGAAGAATTAAAAATGAATATCACTCAGAGAATAATGGAAAGGCACATGGTGGGTGTGAGCAGACTGAGACATACAATCAGTAAGGAATTTTGAAGAATAAGGGAAAAAGATGTCATCAAAACAACTGTATGAGAAGAAAAGAGGATAGGCTAGTTACATAATACTCCATTGTATTCCTCACAATGTCAGAAGACAGCGGTAAAGCCCATTGTGTGAATCCCTAGCAGTAAATTTAGGGAAGGATGTAGAAAAAGGTCTCACCAGATGAGAAGTCATGATCATCAGGGTTAGGATCTGCAGCATTTGAGGGTCTTCAAGATGGTTGAGATCTCAGATCCATTTGAGTTTCTGACACTTTTAGGCTCTGGGAATCCAAAGACAAAGATGAAACGCTCAAGAAATTTCTGTTCTATAGGAGGAAACAATGTGTACACATAGAAGTATATGCAAAAAAATTTTGGGGGTAATTTGGTGAGGAAATACTATTGATAACTGATGGGGAATCGGGTTGTTGTTGTTTGTCCTTCATATGAAGAAGACAATGACATCAGGGAAGTGATGTCATGACTTGCAAGTGAATTGAATTTAAGTGAGACAGGGCTATGCAAAGTTACCAGCCTCACTTTCACCTCCAGAGTCATCTGGGTCCAGTGCCAACATAGAGATCAGGATGACTGAAGATGGTGCCCTCCCCACGCACATACATACGGTGAAAAAAGAGCTTAGTTTCATGTATCTCAATTCAAACCCTGGCTCTGACATTTACTCTACAAATGATCTTTGATCAATGGCTTTACTTTTCTGGGCCTCATCTGTAAAATGAGAGGGTTAGATTGGATGGCCTCTTATGGTCACTCCTAGGGCAGCTAAGTGGCACAGTAAGATAGAGTGCCAGGCCTGGAGTTAGGAAGACTCATTTTCCTGAATTCAAATTTGGCCCCAGACACTAGTTATGTGACCCTGGCAAGTCGCTTAACCCTGTTTGCCTCAGTTTCCTCAACTCTGAAATGAGCTGGAGAAGGAAATGACAAACAACTCCATTATTTTTGCCAAGAAAACCCCAAATGGAGTCATGAAGAGTCTGACACGACTGAACAACACAGTCCCTCCTATCTCTACATCTATGATCTTTGGACACTGAAATGGGAGGGAAGGCAGAAGGTCTCAATGGTCAGACTTTGCCTAGGACATGCAAATGCCTTGCCCAGGCACTACGTATCTTAATTTTCTCCTTAGTGAGAAGGGTTAGGTGATCCCAAAGATCACTTCTATCTCTAAATCTATGCTCATATGACTCCTTCTAAAGGTAATATTCTAAGTATCTATAACTCTATTCTAACTGTAGACAAGTAGTGAGCTATCTGCTAGGTAATGGATGTCTGGGCTATTATCAGGTTGAGTTGGGTAGGACAGAAGGTTGGACTTGAAACAAACATTATTATCTTTGCCTTTTGCCGGATGAGTCAGGTAATCCAGGTACTATTGGATAAAATTGCGGCAGAATGCTCTGTAATAAGGACAATGGCAAGTGCTCTGTATACATTAAATGCTATCTAAATACAAGTTATTATTATCACTTATTATTATTCTAAGCTGGGACAAGACATATTGAACAAGTAAATACAATCCTAACCCAGTAGCTACCTAGGTACCCCCCAGCTGAGGCCAAGGGAGCTGGCAACCTGCACTAAACCTTGGACTGTGGTTTGCGGTTTGCCCAACGTTCAGCTCTGAAGGAAATTGGACTTCTCGACAGGGGAAGTAGGCTTGCTTCCCAATTCTCACATTCATTGGTTCCTCATCCCAGAAAGTAGCCAGTTACAGTAATATTGGCTTTAGCTGTAGTCTAGGGTTTCTTCCCCAAAAAAGGTGGGGGGAGGGGGCGGGGAATAAAAAAGGCTGCCAGTGTACAGACACAAATCTGGTATGGAACAGGACATTTATTCTCACACAGAAAAGCCTGTGCTAAGCAATAAAGAATCACTGAATGATTAGGACAGAACCAAACTACTGGGGAAATCAGTTAGGACACTAATGGTATTCAAGCCTCATTGGGACGTGAACATTTTTTGCATCACTTCTAATTAGTCAGTTCACATTTCACCTCCACTAAGTCCCCAGTCCAATCAAATAGCAAGCATCATCCAAACATGATGGCTTCTCTCTTTCTCTCTCCCTCAGATGCCACCTTTTCCCTTGGTACCAGCTTGCTCTTGTTGCTGCTGCAACACCCGTAACAGATGCCACTGGTGGATATCACAGTTGCTGCCTAACCAGTCTCCTAGGACCTCATAATCTTTTTTTTTTTTTTTTTTATGGAGGGGGGAAGGCAAGGCAATTGGGGTTAAGTGACTTGCCCAAGGTCACACAGCTAAGAAGTGTGAAGTGTCTGAGGCCTTATTTGAACTCAGGTCCTCCTGACTCCCGGGTCAGTGCCCTACTCACTGCACCACCTAGCTGTCCCCTCATAATCTTTTGAAATTCAAAATGTTATGGACATTGCTAATTAGTCATCTGGTTGGAGAAAGAAATACAAGAACAAAGAGGTGACCCCAAGGCAAGGCTCAGGCTTGTCTCTGTAGGACATGTACTTACAGCTGTAAGGGGTCAAGTGTGGAATGAGTCTTCTGACATTTCCCCACTCATTTCTCAAATAGTCCTCATACTTCAAAACTGGAATGAAAGAGGAGGCTTTTGAAGGGTTGGTAGCCCCTTTAGTATATCCTTGAAGTTACAGCTCAGCAACTAATCTGTGGAAACCAACTCAGAAATGATTCATAAAGAAGGAAGCATACAGAAGTGGCTCAAATTTCCATGGTCACCAGAAATGCCAGTCAATAGGAATGGTGACTGAGCATGCCCCAGAAGTCAAAGTGAGGGTGGTGGGACACATACCACACAGTCGTGCAAAGATAGCTTAGGAACAGTTTCCTGCTCCCCCCACAACAGCAGAGGAAGACTTATTATCTTAAACATTTCTCTCTTTCTCCTTTGATGGTTTTACTTCCACCACCACCTAGCTCCCAGCCATAGGCTATTTCCCAAGGTTCTGTCTTCCACCCACTTTTCTAATTTCACACTCGCCCTGCAGAGAGCTTATCTACTGTTACAGATTCAATGATCACTTGCACTTTGATAACCCCCAAATCTGCATCTCTGCCTCTGACCTGTTTCTTGAGTTTTAGTATTAAATACCTAACTGTGTGTGGAACATTTCCCACTGGATGATTCACTACTGCCTGAAAATGAAACCCTTCATTGCTCTCCTCTAAATGCCTCTACTTTCGTTTCACTGTCATGGTCCTCTTAGAAAACCAAGGACAAACACGACAATAATTTTTGTCCATTGTTCTTCCAGTCACCTTGACTTAGATCCTTGATCCATTCTGTTGTTGGACAGCTCTGCATGCTGCTTTCTTGGTTCTGATTACTTCACTTTGTGAAAATTCATATAATTTTCCCCATGCTTCTCTGTAATCATTATATTCCTCACATCTTACAGTACAATAACATTCCATTATATTGATGTATCACACTTTCTTTATCTGTTCCTCAATCCCTACCTTTCATCTTAATCCTTTCTAGGGCATCTGCTCAACTATGGATGACCAATAATCAGTGATGGTATAACATGAATTGGCCTAACTGTCCACAGGGCTCCCTTCCCAGTTCTGAGAATCTGCAACTCTATGAAACTGAGGTACTAAGTACAGCACCAAGATAAGAACTTTGGCACAGGGATACAGCAATTAAACTAGAGTACCAGAAAAGGGCCTTGTCATTTGAAACAAGGCCAGGATCAGCACACAAGGTCAGAGGTACAAGAATGAGCTGTCCTCATTCTGAGCAACCCAACCTATGAATTCATGTGCAAGTCCTTCTATTTCCCCTATTTAGGAAAACCCAGCTTTCAACATTACCCTGTTAAGAACTTTCCAAACAGAATTATATTCTTGCTGAAAGCTGTGATAGGACAGAGAGCAATGAGCAGATGTTTTGTTTTTTCCTTCTATGTCCAATGCCTATGACATAGTAAGTATTCAATAAATACATGTTAGATTGGATTGAATGAAATGGATGGAGCTTGCAGGTGCAACTTAATTCGTTTCAGTTGTGAGATCTAGAGGATGCCCAGGACTCCTTCATTGTACCATTGTGTTTCAAATATCTTATCATCCTCTTTGTCTAATATGAGGCCATGTATGCAACAGGTGCATGGCAAACAGAGAGAGGTAGAATGGTGTCATGGAATCCTGGACTTGGCATCAGCATGACCTGGGCTCAAAATCTTTCTCTGACATTTATTAGCTGTATATCCCCAGACAAGTCACAAAGCTTCTCTGGGGCTCAGGTTTTTTTATCTATAAAGTAAGAATCATAATATTTGTATATTTCATAGAGTAATTATCAAGCTAAAATGAGATTTTTCTATGTAAAATAGTTTCCAAACTTTCGAACACTATCTATAGATCTGTTATTATTTTTAAAAATGCTTGTTGCTCATAATGACAGTGATACTGATGGTGACAGGGATAGCTTCATCACATCATTCTGCTCAAGAACCTTCCAAAATCAGAATTATATTGGTTCGTACCAAAGGTTGAGTGGCCTGACCTCCAGAGCAATGAGTGGGTACATTGTGATCTTTAAAGCAAGTAATAAAAATACAAATAGAACAAAGCTGCCTGGCTTTCTGAGTGTAAAAATAGGTGACATTTCAGAGTTCATTTCATAAAAGAAGTGATCAGATCAGTGCATCACTGGGTCTTTTTGTCTTAAATTGAGCTCTGCGTTTTGAAGTAGTCAATGCATATGTATTCCCTTGATACTGAAACAAAAGCAAGTATCCTAACTGGTTTCTCTCTGCCTACATCAAATTTGTCCTACAAGTCACTTCCAAATGAATTTTGTGCTACCATGATCACAACCCTGATCTTATCACTTTCTTTTTTTTATTTTTTTTTATTCTTTATTTTTATTTATTTTTCTTTTTTTTTAAAAATTTATTTATTTAACTTTTAACATTCACTTTAACAAAATTTTGGGTTCCAAATTTTCTCCCCTTTTGTCCCCTCCCCCCCCAAACACCGAGCATTCTAATTGCCCCTATGACCAATCTGTTCTCTCTTCTATCATCCCTCTCTGCCCTTGTCTCCATCTTCTCTTTTGTCCTGTAGAGCCAGATAACTTTCTGTACCCCTTTACCTGTATTTCTTATTTCCTAGTGACAAGAACATTACTCGACAGTTGTTCCTAACACTTTGAGTTCCAACTTCTTTACTTCCCTCCCTCCCCACCCCTTCCCTTTGGAAGGCAAGCAATTCAATATAGGCCAAATCTGTGTAGTTTTGCAAATGACTTCCATAATAGTTGTGTTGTATAAGACTAACTATATTTCCCTCCATCCTATCCTGTCCCCCATTACTTCTGTTCTCTTTTGATCCTGTCCCTCCCCATGAGTGTCAACCTCAAATTGCTCCCTCCTCCCCATGTCCCCCCATCCATCATCCCCCCCACCCTGCTTATCCCCTTATCCCCCACTTTCCTGTATTGTAAGATAGGTTTTCATACCAAAATGAGTGTGCATTTTATTCCTTCCTTTAGTGGAATGTGATGAGAGTAAGCTTCATGTTTTTCTCTCACCTCCCTTCTTTTTCCCTCCACTAATAAGTCTTTTGCTTGCCTCTTTTATGAGAGATAATTTGCCCCATTCCATTTCTCCCTTTCTCCTCCCAATATATTTCTCTCTCACTGCTTGGTTTCATTTTTTTAAGATATGAGCCCATCCTCTTCAGTTCCCTCTGTGCACTCTGTCTCTATGTGTGTGTGCGTGTGTGCATGTGTGTGTGTGTAATCCCACCCAGTACCCAGATACTGAAAAGTTTCAAGAGTTACAAATATTGTCTTTCCATGTAGGAATGTAAACAGTTCAACTTTAGTAAGTCCCTTATGACTTCTCTTTGCTGTTCACCTTTTCATGCTTATCTTCATTCTTGTGTTTGAAAGTCAAATTTTCTTTTCAGCTCTGGTCTTTTCATCAAGAATGCTTGAAAGTCCTCTATTTCATTGAAAGACCAATTTTTCCCCTGAAGTATTATACTCAGTTTTGCTGGGTAGGTGATTCTTGGTTTTAGTCCTAGTTCCTTTGACTTTTGGAATATCCTATTCCATGCCCTTTGATCCTTTAATGTAGAAGCTGCTAGATCTTGTGTTATCCTGATTGTATTTCCACAATACTTGAATTGTTTCTTTCTAGCTGCTTGCAATATTTTCTCCTTGACCTGGGAACTCTGGAATTTGGCCACAATGTTCCTAGGAGTTTCTCTTTTTGGATCTCTTTCAGGTGGTGTTCTCTGGATTCCTTGAATATTTATTTTGCCCTCTGGTTCTAGAATCTCAGGGCAGTTTTCCTTGATAATTTCATGAAAGATGATGTCTAGGCTCTTTTTTTGATCATGGCTTTCAGGTAGTCCCATAATTTTTAAATTGTCTCTCCTGGATCTATTTTCCAGGTCAGTTGTTTTTCCAATGAGATATTTCACATTATCTTCCATTTTTTCATTCTTTTGGTTTTGTTTTGTGATTTCTTGGTTTTGCATAAAGTCATTAGCCTCCATCTGTTCCATTCTAATTTTGAAAGAACTGTTTTCTTCAGTGAGCTTTTGAATCTCCTTTTCCATTTGGCTAATTCTGCTTTTGAAAGCATTCTTCTCCTCATTGGCTTTTTGAACCTCTTTTGCCAATTGAGTTAGCCTATTTTTCAAGGTGTTATTTTCTTCAGCATTTTTTGGGGTCTCCTTTAGCAGCGTGCTGACCTGCTGTTCATGCTTTGACTGCATGTTTCTCATTTCTCTTCCCAGTTTTTCCTCCACCTCTCTAACTTGATTTTCAAAATCCTTTTTGAGCTCTTCCATGGCCTGAGCCCATTGAGTGGGCTGGGATATAGAAGCCTTGACTTCTGTGTCTTTGCCTGATGGTAAGCATTGTTCTTCCTCATCAGAAAGGAAGGGAGGAAATGCCTGTTCACCAAGAAAGTAACTTTCTATAGTCTTATTTCTTTTTCCTTTTCTGGGCATTTTCCCAGCCAGTGACTTGACCTCTGAATATTCTCCTCACACCCACCTTGCCTCCTGATCCTCCCAGCCAGAGCTTGGGGTCTGAGATTCAAATGCTGCTTCCAGCCTCAGGGCTTTTGGTGGGGGCAGGGCTGCTATTCAGTGTGAGATTAAGTTCAGGTGCTCAGGTCAGGGCAGGGCTGCCTCACAGGCTCCGTTCCCTCAGGGAGTTTATGCAGAGACCTTCAACAATGGATCCAGGCTCCTGCCTGCTTTGGGAGCCCTTGTCTGCTCCCACCTCCGCTTCTGCCTCCCGAGGGGGCCTGAGTATGGGGGCACCCCACGCCCCTCTCGACCCACCAAAGAGACCCTCTCACCGACCCCTGTCACCTGTGGGTGGAGGGACCCGCGCGGCTGCTAGAGACTCTGTCCCTGAAGCCTGCTCAGATCTGCTCCTCTTGGTTCCCAGTCCGCAGCGCAAAGGACCTTTTGCGAGAGGTTTGCAGGTCCCTCTGGAACAGAAATCTCCTTCGCTCCAATGTTCTGTGCCCTCTGGTCCTGCAGAATTCGCAGTGAGTTGCTATTTACAGATGTTCTATGGGTTGTGGGTTCGGAGCTATGTGTATGTGCGTCTTTCTACTCCGCCATCTTGGCTCTGCCCCCTCTTATCATTTTCTTGCTGGAAAACTGTCAATGGATGGCTCCCTATGATCAAAAAGAATGAAATCCGTCCAACATCCAAGATCCTTTATGTCTTGGCTTCCTCTTACACTTCCAGCTTTCTCTTATGCTACTGCCCCATCAGAGATTTTACATTTCCACCAAAATGGACTTCCACACTCCTAAAAACATGTTTTGCATGGTTCTCACCTCCATGTTTTCCTGTTCTCTGTGCCTGGAATATTGTTTCCCTCTCTTTGCCTCTTGAAATCTTACCCACCATCCAAGGGCCATCTGCACTACTTCCTTGTTCATGAAGTTGTCCTTTTTCTCCCTCAGTTGGAAGGGCCATGGTGTTTAGACACTCTAAGTTCATAGGATACTGAACTGAGAGGTTGGAAAGGATCTTAAGAGATTACCTAGTCCAATTCTCTTATTTTACATATGAGGAAACTGATTCTTAAAGAAGCTAAGTGAACTTGGCCAGGGACCCACAGTGATCGTAAGGATTCAAACCCAATTCTCAAACCCAAATCCCAAATCCAGTGTAACATGCTAGGTGTATATATCACATCCTCTCTTTAAAAACCCTAAGTTATTTATAGAAAATACCTATCTATCTATCTCCAACA
The DNA here is from genome assembly GCF_028372415.1 of Notamacropus eugenii. Classification (NCBI taxonomy): domain Eukaryota; kingdom Metazoa; phylum Chordata; class Mammalia; order Diprotodontia; family Macropodidae; genus Notamacropus; species Notamacropus eugenii. The sequence goes on from NC_092874.1 coordinate 422,002,415, forward strand.
TCCCACCCTGTCTCTTGATTAAAATGTAGTAATCCCCAACAGAATTTTTTTTTTACCTTTTTCCTTCAAGATTTTCACAACATTAAGATCAGCCATGCAAAGCCACAGCGTGGGTTGCCAGAGATACAGGTTGTTAATCAAAGGGACCAAGGCAGTGGATGGCCCCAGGTTGGAAGCTTATGATGGTATCAGAGGATCGTAGTGTTAGAGGGACAGGAAAAAGAAATGCATCTTGATCAGAAAAGGACTCTGACACCCAGAGAATAGGAAGTTCTCTAGTTTCACAAAGAGGCTGTTTGTAGGAGGTCTACTTGTGTGAGAGGTCAGTCCAACTTTCCAGTTTTTCTTAAATTAAGGTCCACTAATCAGCACCCCACTAGTATCCTTAACCTTACCTTCAGAAAGACAGTCCTCTGAACATACATATAAATGCTATACATTATTGTTGTTATCTTGGGGGTTATAAGGTACCCTAGGGGCAGCTAGGTGGTGCAGTGGATAGAGCACCAGTGCAGGAGTCAGGGGGACCTGAGTTCAAATGTCACCTCAGACACTTGACACTCACTAGCTGTGTGACCTTGGGCAAGTCCCTTAACCCCAATTGCCTCATCCTAGGTCATCTCCAGTCATCCTGGTGAATATCTGGTCACTGGATTCAGATGGCTCTGGAGGAGAAGTGAGGCTGGTGACCTGCACAGCCCTCCCTCACTCAAAAACAAACAAACAAACAAACAAACAAACAAACAAAGTCAAGTGCAAGTCATGTCATTATTTCTCTGATGGTATGGTCTTCTTTGGTAATGAAGGATGAACACTTTTTTATTTGTCATGATATACGATTCACCCTATAATCCTTACTTCCTTTTCGGATCATATATATCTTTAGAAACATTTTTGAAATTTAAATTTTGTTGCTCTCTTTCATTCTGACATTATATTCATTTCCTAATACGTAATTTCCCCTTCCCCTCCCAGAGAGCCATCCCTTATAACTAAGAATAAAAAAAAGAAAAAAATCTCTTCAAAACTAACCAACACATCAGTCAAGTCCAAAATTATGTACCATGCTCCACATTCATAGTTCTCCACCTCTGTAAAGAAGAAAGGGAAATTCATTCTCATATCTGTTTTTTGAGAGTAAGTTTGGTCATCATAATTTCAAAGCACTTGGTTTCACTTTTGTTGTCCTTTCCATTCACATTGTAATAGTCATTGTGTATATTGTATTATTCTTAAAGAACCTAAGTGAACTTGCCCATGGTCCCACAGTGGTAATCAGGATTCAAACTCAGTTCTTCTCATTCAAAATCCAGTGTAACATGTTAGGTGTATATGTCACATTCTCTCTTTAAAATTCTAAGTTATTTAAGGAAAATACTTAAATACTGCTTACTGTACTTTTCATCAGTTCATATAAGTTTTCCCCATGATTCTCTGTATCCATCCCATTCATTGTTTCTTATAGCACAATATTATTCCATTACATATTTATATGCCACAATTTGTTTAGCCATTCCCCAATCTACAGACTCTCAGGAGAAACCTTTTTTAATGCCCCCTTTTGCATATAGGTCTTTATTGGTAATATACTGAAACCTACTTATGACCACTAATGCCTTTTCCAAGCCCTTTGGATGATTTGTCATTTTAATTCTTCAGAGATCACAGGGTTTTGTGATCCTTGGCCATATGGCCTGACTGGAAGGATATTGATGGTAATAAGACAGACTTTTGCAGCAAGAGACAGCTTGGTATCATTGGAAGCACTGCACATTTTTCTTTTCTTTTCTTTTCTTTTTGAAAACCCTATTGCTAGATGCCCTCTCCCTCCCACCTCCCCCATCATAAAAAAAAAAGTAAAAAGGAAAACAAAACAAAATATGCATAGTCAAGCAAAACAGATTCCCCCACTGGTCATGTCTGAAAGTATAGGTTTCATTCTGTCAGGAAGTGGGTAGCATGCTTCATTAGTAATCATTTAAAATTGTGGTTGGTTATTACACTGATCTTAGTTCTTAAATCTTTCAAAGAGGTTTCTTTCAACAAAGCTGTTGTTATTGTAGAAATTGTTCTCATTTGGATTCACTTCACTCTAAATCAGTTCTACAAGTCTTACCATGTTTGTCTGACTCTGTCCCTTTCATCGTTTTTTACAGCACTGTAATATTCCATTGTATTAATGTACCTCAGTTTGTTCAACCAATCCCTACTTGCTGAGCACCACCCCCTCTCTTGTTACCAGTTTTTTTTAATAACAAAATAGAGCTACAATAAATATTGTGCATATATGGGACCTTTTTCTCTTTCTTTGATCTCTTTGGTATCTCTGGATTAAGAGGTATGCATAGTTAAGTGATTTTGTAGCTTAGTTTCAAATTATTTCGTAGAATAGCTAGACCAATTCTAACTAGACTCCACCAACAGTACTTTAGGGCCCCTGTTTTCCCATTGCCCCTGCAGCAATGATCATTTTTCCTTTTTATTGTCCTTGACAATCCAGTGGGTATGAGGTGGAAATGCAGAGTTGTTTTAATTTCCATTTCTCAAATTATTAGTGACTTTGAAGCCCTTTTTTTCATATAGCTCTTGATAACTTGAATTTCTTCCTTTGACAACTACCTGTCCATTTACTTTAACTATCTATTAGGAAGAAACTCTTGTCCTTATACATTTGAATTAACTCCATCTCTAACTTGGATATCAGACCTTGCATATATTGGATATCAAAGAAACTTGCTGCAAAGATTTTTTCTTCCCAGATACCTTTTTTGCCCTCTAAATTGGTTTTGTCTTTTCAAAATTCTTTTTACTTTTATGTACTCAAGAGTTCCCTTTTTATCTTCTATGATCCTCTTTATCCTTCATTTGGTCATGAAGAGTTTCCGTAGACATAATTTATAAGGTGGCCTTTTATAGCTGACCCATATAGTCACTTGATACTTATCTTGGTATATAGTATGAGATACTGGTCTAAACTGAATTTCTGCCAGATTGTTTTCCAGTTTTCCCAGAAATTTTTGTCATATACTAAGTCCTTACCTCAGTAGTCTAGGTCTTTGGATTTACTGAAAACTTTACCACTGCATTTATTTCTGTATAGCTAATCTGTTCCACTGATTGACTTTCCTGTTTTTTAACCAGTGCCAAATGGTTTTTGTAATTACTTCTTATAGGTTCCCAAATGTGATGTAGTTCACTCTCCTTCTTTTATTTGAGTCTAAGCCTAGATCCTTATCCATTCACAGTGCTTATTCAAGTAAATATATTGGAAGAATAATTTGGTAAGCTGCTAATCCAGTTGCACATCACAATTTGAGCAATATGTATTTTTAATCCACTATGTCTTTCCAGTGTCAATGGTTAGGCCAATATCTTTCCCATTTCTATTTTTCTTGCTGAGGAAGCTTTGTTACATTGCAGGGATGGATGAAATGAGAATAATGCTATCTGCAAATGGGAACTTTTGGAGTACCTCACTGTGAATGGATGATCCTGCAAAAAGTCTAAAAAAGAAAGAGCATCTTTCATGACTCTGGAAAACATGAGAAGCATCTCTTCCTAACACGTCTCTTGATGTGCTTGCTGAGCACATTGTTGAACAAAGACATATCTGCCTTGGAGTCAAAAGAAATTCTAATATGGTTGTGAGAGACATCATGTCTGAGGAGGCTCTTCATGGCTCTATCTTATACTACTGAATCAAATGTTTTCTTAACATCAATAAATAATAATCACACCAGTGTCATGTGTGTCTGTATTCTGCTTAATCAATAAATCTGTGCTGATGTACTACAGAAAAATCACCCTGTTCCTTTCTCATGCAGAGATCATTCTTATGAAGATTTTGTTGAGAAGCAAAAACCAAAAGAAGGTGCGGATTGCTAAATAGCTGATCTCAGTATCTTTGGGGGATTTAAACAAGAAAAGATCATGTTTATTCTTTTGAAATCTTTGAAATATGTATAATGAGAGAGGCCCAAGTGTAGAGAGACCCACCTGTAGCAAGGACTGTCTCCTACATGGAGGTGTCATTGTGCTCCTCGAAGGGTGGCAAAATAGATATTTCTAGCTTCTTCTCCTTCTTTCATTCCTTCCAAGAGGGGAAGCAGGAAGTAGGGGCTGATGGCTTCTCTGTTCTCCTCAGAGAGACGGAGTACTGGGCAGAATTATATCTAGAATATTATTAGTCTAGGAGATATGATCAGGTTCACTCTAACTTCTGATTACTGTTCAATTATTATAAGGGGAAAGGGAGACTTCCCCCCCAAGCTTATGTCTAAGGCTTGACCCTTTCCCCACCAAATACCAGTTCCACAATGAATATGCATAATGAATAGCAAAGAAATCGATTTATCCAAATCATAGTAAAACAAATCAGAGAAGGTATACATAGAAGAACGTATACCAAACAATACAGTATGAAGGATCTCTCTTATTGGGAGGAAGATAATGCAGTCCAACTAGCAGAGAGGTCCTGGATTTCACCCAAAGGGAAGATTCCTGACGTTTCTAATGTAGCAGGTTGGGGATAGGGATGTGGTGGAGACTACAAACTCCTCTCATGTCTTCCCAGAGTCATTCCCTTCAGCAATCTGAAATGAGGTGGGTGTCTTCTATCTTCTTTTCTTGAAGCTGGAAGCTAGAAACTCCTGAAGCAATCTGATGTTTGAAAAGTTAGTCTCAAAGAAGACATGAGGCTAGAAGAGTTCCAAAGAGTACTGAAAAAGGTGCTTTCCCATTCTCATCAATGTTGACCTGTCCCTCACACAGGACAGGACCTTCATCTCCAACAACAGGGAGAAAGTCCCATAGCAAAAGGTTTTGGAACAGAGGAGAGAGAGACAGACAGACAGACAGAGACAGAGAGACAGAGACAGACAGAGACAGAGAGACAGAGACAGAGAGAGAGAGCCTAAAGGTAATTTAATTCAATCTCTTCATTTTAGAGGTTAAATGATCCCAACCAATTCAAAAGACGCTTGACCATCTGGACTTGCACTGGTTCTGATTGTATAGGGAATTGGTGTAGTGAATAGGGCACTGGAGTTGGAGTTAGCAACATCTAGGTTCAGATTCCACCTCAGATACTTACTGGCTATGTGACCCTAGGAAAATCACTTTACCTCTCTGTATTTCAGGGGTTTTTTTATTTGTAAAATGTGATCAGACTTAATGACCCTTCTCTTCCAGCCCTGCTATGATCCTGTATTTCCTGGAGTTGTCTGTTTACATTTAATCCCATCACCAACTGGTCAGAGTGAAGGTCAAAGTAAACATCACATTGGAAAAGAGCATGAGAGTGGCACTTTTCGTAGTTCCATCCCAACCTGCTAGAAGAATTAAAAGCACCCTGTGAATTGAAACAGGGCTAAAATAAAACTACACTTCCACTGGCAGCTTGAGATCTGTCTAGGCCCCTGATATTGATATCCCCACCACCACTACCACCAAAGGTTCCACTTAAACTGCATCAGGTGGCACCCTTCACCTTTAGGAAGCTCCAGAGGAGGGCTATGGATAGTGCTCCCGCTGACTGTAGACTTCTAAAGAACAATCTGAGATCTTGGGCATGTACAGTTATTAAGAATGGACTGTGCTTCCACAAAAAAAAAAATTGTAGGATCATGAATTTAAGGCTGGAAGAGACTACTGAGCCCAGCCCTCCATCTTACTGAGAGGAAGCTGAGGAAATAAACTGAGAAAGGTTAGGTGACTTGCTCAAAGTTACCCAGCTGGAAAGTGTCTGAGCCAGGGTTTGAACCCAGATCTTTCTAACTCCAAATCCTAAGTTCTATCTACAAGAGAAGGTAGGAATGTTAGCTGCCCAGTTATATGGTGGGAGGAGGGATGATGAATATTTTTAAGTGTCTCTTTCCAGCTCATCCACAAACTTCTGTGATCTTGTATGAGCCACTATGTCATGACTCAGTTTTTAACAGGGAAATTATTTCATGTGTGTCCACTGGGAATATGCCTAGTATTACTAATACTACCAATACATGGTAGCTAGGTTGCCTAGTGGATAGAGCACTGGGTCTAGAGCCAGGAAGACCTGAGTGCAAATGCAGCCTCAGACACTTCCTAGATGTGTAACCTTGGATAAGTAATTTAACCTCTGTTTACCTCAGTTTCCTTACTCAGTTTCCTTACCTACCGCCTAGGTTGTTGTGAGGATCAAATGAAATCTATTTAGAAAGCAGCCAACACAGTGCCTGGTACATAGCAGACTCTATGATTAATGCTAGCTACTATTATTAATAATAATAACAAAGCTCATTCCACAACTGTTTCTTCTCTTCTTGGATTCAATGAGCTAGAGCAGTAATAGTGACAAACTCAAAGAGAAATGAGGCCACTACTCTGTACATAGGGCAGCTAGGTGGCATAGTGCATAGATGGAGCGCTAGGCCTGCAGTCAGGAAGACATCTCCCTGAGCTGAAATCTGGCCTCAGCTCTTACTATGTGACCCCAGGCAGGTCATTTAACCCTATTTGCCTCAGTTTCCTCATCTGTAAAATGATCTGAAAAAGGAAATGGCAAACTACTCCAACATCTTTGCCAAGAAAACCCCAAATGGGGTCACAAAGAGTCAGACACAACTGAGCAACAAAAAATAATAAATTACATGTAAAGATCCTTGCCAGTTACATATTGCCAGTTGTAAAATATGTTATCTGAGTTTTATTGTGTTTTATTTTATTTTGTTAAATATTTCTCAGCTAATTTAATAGCTCGATTCAATAACCATTTTAAAGAACCTACTATGTGCTAAGTGCTGTGCTAAGCTCTAGGGATACAAAATAAGAAAAAGAGACAATACTTGCCTTTAGGGAACTTACAATATACAAAAGGAAGCTGGGAGGGGGCATGGGGGCAAGGGTTGGGGGTGGGGGACCTGCACTGGGGCATCTTGCTCTGTTGAGCTAAACTCAAGCAGACCAGCAAATGGAGAGTGGAGGAGGCTGGAGTCTATTCCCTGAAGTTAGTCTTTCACTTCTAAGTTGTTCAGGCCCCTGAGTTTCAGGGGTCTTGGACCTTCCATCCTTGCACCATGTTTTGCTGTCTCCAGGCCAAGGAAACAAGACCCTCTTCCTTTGAAAATAGCTGCTCTACTTCCTTTAAGTCTTCTTTTCAGCAGGTTGCACAACCTTGATTCCTTCAAGTGATGCTCATTCAAAAGATTTAGGTCTCTCACTATCTTGGTTCCCCTCCTCTTAATGCAATCTTCTAGTCTGTCAACGTTCTTGGTTCTTAGAACTAAACATAATCCTCCTCCAGTTTTAGTCTGTCAGGGGCAGAGTATAGCCAGACCATCATCTCCCTTGTTCTGGGTGGTATGCCTTTCAGTGCAGCCCAATGGCATTACATTTGGGGGCTTTCTTATTCGTTCTACAGATATGTTCAGTTTTCAGTACATTAGAAACCTTAGATGTCTTTCATAAGAAATGTTGTTCATCCATGCCAGCCTTATCCTATACTTATTCAGTTGGGCTTTTTTATCGTAAGTATAAGACTTTTCATTTATTCTCATGAAATTTAGTCTTAGATCTACTTCATTACTCTAAATCTTTTTGGACTCTGACTCTCTCTTCTAACTTATTAATTATACCATTTGGTTTTGTGTCATCTGGAAACATTACAAGCATACCACTGACTCATCTGAGTCAATGGTAAAAATATTGAACAGCACAGGACTCTAAGCACCCCACTAATGACCTTTGTTCAAGTTAAGATGACTACACTTTGGACTATACTGCTTTCTCAACCAGTTCCAAAGCTACCAAACTCTACTGTTATGGAGCTCCCATCTCCCAATCTTGTCTGCAAGGATTGCATGAGAGAAATTGTCCAATGCCACATTGAAATTCAGGTTTGTTATATCTATAGCCTTCTCCCATATAGTCTAGCAGTCACACTAGCAAAAGAAATGGCATTATTATGGCATGACTTGTCTTTGATGATGCCATGCTAGTTCTTAGTGATCATGGCTTAAAAATGCTCATAAATCATTTCTTGGAAATTTTCTTCTCATATTTTGACAGTCATCAAAATCAAGGTCACAGGTCTATCGTTTTAGGACTTGATTTTCTCTACTTAAAAAAATTAGGACATTTCAATAATTTTTCAAAAATCATTGATGGCAGAGCAGTCCCAATGACCAATTCTTCCAATATTATGGAATAAAGTTCTATTGTTGTATTTTTTTGCCCTAGTAATTTGACTTAATGTCTGGTCAGCCTGATCTCTCCATCTGACATTTCTCTGATGTGGGTTACCTGTATACCCTAAGCTGTTAGATGCTGAGATGGGTACCTATGCGCACAGGAAATGTTTAAGAGACTCCTTGACTGAGGCAAAAATTAACTTCTTTTCATGATTGATAATGCCTTGTGTCACCTGTTCTAAGTGATTACTTGATATGAAGAGTTCTCTTTGCCTATAAGTATTAAGTAGTTAATTTTGTAGATAGCATGTTCTAGTTCTGTATAACCTTGAAGCCTAGAAGATCTAGGTCCAATTTCTACCTCTGACACATGCCAGCTGTATAACTCCTAAGCAAATCACTTAATCTTCCATTGGCCTAGGCAACTCTATATGTAAGTTACAGAAAAAGCAAAAATCTGCTCTGTTGGAAGGAACTTCTTCACCCTAGATCTTCCTATGCCAGAGAAACTCCAGGTGCAGTACTTTTTGTTTCAAAATAACTCCAGTTCTCTCAAAAGCAATTTTCTAAGTTATCCACCCACTTTCAACATAAAAGGTTTAATTCAAAATTGACTAAGGCAGAATGACGTCCTTACAAATCTCTGTGATAAGAACAGCCCAAGAGAAACCATACCCAGAAAGAGAGACCCTAGCTTCAGACTCCAGCTCAAAGGAAGAGATCTGGTCTAGAGGGAAAGTTTGGCTTCATGCCCTTTCAGAAGAGGAAGCCAGCTGTTCTGAAGTCCAAATGGGGCGTATTGCTGTCACTTTGCAGACACACATCCATGACTTAGGTATATCCTGTATGACTCATAGCATTAACGTCAGACTATTAATCCTTGATTAGATTAGCCACTAGATGGCACTCATCCTTGGTAGCTTATGGTTTGGAAGTCTTGCTCCCTTTGGCAAGTGACTGCTGAGGAGAGGTTCGGGAATATCCATCTAGGACTATAAAATAATTTCTTGACTGGTTAATTTAAAAAAATAACTTGCTTAGCAGTTACAATAATACAAAATCATTCAGCAGAAGACATTTTAAAAAAGGCAAATAGCCCAAGAGCTTTACTCTCTAGACTCACCCTATAAATTATCTAATGTTCACCCAAAGTAATGTTAGGATTTACAGTTATCAGCGTCTGCAGATTAGGATTTAGAGAGTCCCTCTGGTTATATCCTTCCAGCACTAATGGCATCTCTGTGCAGCTGCTAAGTAACATAACTCCCGTAGCTAACTGCTTCAAGGACACATGCCTGGAGTCTGGAGACCCTAAGGCAGATTGGATTTTAGTCAACAATTGCTTATTAGCTATTCATTCACTAGCTGTTTAGTGCTTTTTCAAACTGGGCAATTTTCACCCACTCTGGGGGACAAATAGTGCTTCTTCTTTTCTACTGCTGAGGGGTGGAGGGACGGAAACCAATCCAAACCGGGAAAAGTGGTCGCTACCCTGTTTACTCTTTGCCATCCGACTGTTTCAAGCAAGAGGACTATTGAGGCAAAACAGAATGTTTCTCTCGTTCTTAAAACTCTAGAACTGAATGAGATTGTCGTTGTTCGGCCTTTGTCTTCAAAGAGGACCGAGGACATTACAAGAGTGATGTCTTGACTTGTGTGGCCTCACTTTCTCCTCCAGAGTCCTCGAAGTCCAGTGGCTAGCTAGGATTCTGAAGCTAAAAGAAACCTTTCAGGTCATCTAGTTCAATGACAAGGAAAACAATCTAGAGAGAATTAATTATTTATTCCTTGCTCAGAAATGGCTGAGATTCTGTTCTTTTCATAGGATTTAAAACTAGAAGTCTCTTTAAAAATTATCAGGTCCATCCATTTTACAAATGAGAAAACTGAGGTCCAGAAGGGATAAAATGATTACCTAAGGTCGTGCAAGACAGTAAAGAGTTGAAATGGAGCATGAACCCCAACCTTCTTATTCCAAAGTCAATCTACCCATCCTACCTCTCTAGAGGGAGATTCTAAATTGTCCATTTTTGCTGATGGCAATTAGCCTACCTAAAAACCACCCTGGTTTCTTATGAACACATATAAGAAGTCCTAAGAAACACATGTAAAAACATTCAACATAGATTGAAAAGAGATAAAATATAGATATCTTCACATCAAAGGAAAAGCTGACCAGGGCATTTGAAGACATTGAAAATGACTTTAAAAACATCCATGACATAGCTGTGCATGTAACTGTATGAAACAGAATAGATCAAATAAAGTTATTTTAAGCAATAAGAGATAGTATGGCTTGTTTTGCTTTCTTTTCCTTAGTTCTCCATTTTGGTATTGGTTGGATTATATCAACAAGGCCAATGAACAGTTTTGGGTGAGAGGCAGGGTGATAGAGTGGACAGAGAGCTGGCATGGGAGTCATGAAGACATGAGTTGATAACCTAGTCACGTATACAGTTTGTGTGACTCAGGACAAATGAGTTAACTTTTCAGTGCTATAGAGAACTCTTTAAGACTAAGATACAGTAGATTTTCCTGAATAGAGGGAATTTCCTTTTCTGGAAGCTCCCTATACTAATGGGTTCACAGATCCAGTCCCTCTCTTTATTTTTATTTAAACAAAAGTTTTATTTTTTAAAGTTTATAGGATCTAATAAAAGTTCTATAGAGACAGTAAATGTTCTCTGTTCCACTCTGTGGCTGTTCGTCCCACCTATGTGGATGTCAAATATTCCTTTCACTCAGTGAGTTTCTGTGACCCCTCACATTCATTATCTAGTGGTTGACTGCCTGGTGAGGAACTCTTCTGAACTTAACTAGGCGAAGCCTTGCTAACAGATTTGAGAGTTCGTTCCTTGATTCCTATTCAAACTTTGCAAGTTGGAAGACCCTGTCAGAATATGTGGTTTGCTAGTGTAGCCTTGGCTAATTCAGGGTCCATTCCATTCCATGACAAGGAATTGGAATAGGACTTTATTGGAGACACATCTCGTTGATTATATGTAATATGTGTGAAATGTAGCAAACACCCAAAATTTTCCAGTCCTCAGGCCTGAGCCTAGGTTGCCAACTCTGTAATCCTAACAAGTGATGACAATCCACCTACAGCAGCAGATGAGGCAAAGGGCACAATCTAAGCAGGATCTAAGCAGGACCAGAGAAGCTTACTGAGGACTTGCCAAACCCTCAACCAGTGACAGGTATGTTCACCTGCTTCTGATCCATTGCCTAGTTGTGACCTGCATTACCTGTTCCCCTGGTTCCTGACTACTACCCGGTTTCTGACCCACTGAGCTCTCAAAATAAGCACCTGTGTACTCTTTGATATCTGATAGCGTTCCTCACTCAGGATACAATGCTTTGCCCTGTACCTAACTGCTGATAGTTTGACGGGCTTGACTGCTGTATCCTGGACTCATCCTACACCTAAACAGTTCTCATGCCTAGACAATACTTTTTCTTTCCTGCTTTGCCTGGTCCTGGCTTTCTGCTCTGTTTCTATAATCTCTAATATGATACATCATGGACCTACCATGACAAAAATTAAGGAAATTGGACAAGAGTTCTATTCAATGGAGCAGAGCGATGTTGTAGAACAATTGTTCTGGTGGTTATGTTCAAGATGGACGGGAGTAGAAATAGGCTAGAGATAAGAAAACCAGACAGAAAACTATCAGAATAGCTCCAGCATGAAATGATAAACTCCTGGACTATCAATCAATAAACATCTATTAAGCACCTACTATGTGCTACACACTGTGCCAAGCAATGGGAATACAAAAAGAACCAAAAGACAGTAATGCCCTGAAGGAGCATACAACTGAATGAAGAAGGCAACATGCACAACAAATATATAGAAAGCAAACCTCTGTATGTCTGTGCGTGTTTGTATGTGTCTATGAGTGTGTGTCCGTGTGTTTGTACATGTGTGTGAGTGTGTGTGTCTGTGTGTGTATATGTGTGTGTGTGTGTGTGTGTGTGTGTGTGTGTGTGTGTGTGTGTGTAAAAAACAAGGATATAGGATAAATGGGAAATAATTAAGAGGAGTTGGGGAAGGTCTCCAGGAAAAGATGGGATTTTAGGTGGGATTTAAAGGAAGCCAGGGAGGTCAATAGGTGGAGTGGAGGAGGATTCCATTCCAGGCATAGAAAATGCAAGAGCCGAGAGATGGAATTGGGTGTTCACAGAACAGACAGGAAGCCGGTGTCGCTGATTCAAAGACTGTGTGGTGGAGAGTAAAGTGTAAGAAGCTTAGAAGGAAGAAGGGGACAAGGTTCTGAAGGGCCTTGAATGTTGAATGGTTCTCTGGGTTGACTTGGTGTCCAGCTGTGAATTTACTTCTGATCCATCCAATTTGAGATGACTCAAGGTGATCTTTCTGCCTTTCCTCTTCCAATCATAATCTATATTTCCCTTACCATTCCCCTAATCTAAAAGGTTGTGATGCTATTGCTGATAATAGATGCCATACATTATCTTACCTAAGCCTCATCACAACATTACAAAGTGGGTACTGTAGGTATTACTACTTTCCCCCATCCTATGAAGGAAAAAACTGAGGTTAAGACAGGTTATTCAGAACCGTGACATACTTCATCTAGATTTCCATAGGAGGTTTTTCAGACCTTTTAAGAAAATCTTTATTTTTCTTTCCTTGTAAGATTAAAGTAAAACACTCCTCGCCTTTCTTTCCTAAATCTCTACAGGACTTACGAGTGAAAAGCTCTCCTAGCTGATTTTCCTTAGCAACCCTTGGCAACTGACTTTTCTTAGAATTTACCTGAGCTACAGTTTCAAGTGACACCAGAGAGCTCCTCCCAAATTCTCCATTTAAGGAGGCTGCCCAGGCCAGCCAGCTCTTAATTTCTCACCTGGCTGCAGTCCCTCTGGACTTTATCACACCTCTGAGCCAGGTAGCTTCCCTTCCCCTCCTCATCCCCCAATTTTTCAACTTCTTTGTATATATTATCTTATCCCATTAGACTGTGAGCTTCTTATTTCGATCACCAGCGTTTAGTACAATGCTTGGCACATAGTAGGTGCTTAATAAACATTGATTGACTAATTAGCCACACTTGACAAGTTTCTCTTAGTTTTTACCTAAGCTACCTACCGAATTTAAAGTAAAAGGGTAAAAATTGGATGAAGTTCATTGGTTTTTTATCATAGTTATTATTAAATTTGTTAGCAGAACATTTGATCTATGAGAATGGTAACATGGCCTGGTGAATCAAGAGCCAGCCTTGAAACCAGGAAGCGCTAGATTCTAGTCCAGCCTTTTACACATACTAGCTAGGTGAACCTGGGTAAATCACTTGACCTATGATTGCTCTGGGTAATTCTCTGAGGTTATAAATTTCAGAGAAGGTGCTGACTTAACTTGAGGGGGGAACTTCCTCACCTGGGTATTCCCTAAGCTAACAGAATTAGAGATCCACTCTCATGTTTATATTAACTTTAATACCTGATTTTAAACATATCTGCCAATTTTAAAAACAAGATTTTATTATATCTTAGAGGTAAACTTTTTTTGGAAGACAGGTTCAATTTTATAATAATATTCTGTGGGAAAATAGAATTTAACACTTAGAAAATTGATGGGCAAACATCTTTTTCTAAAATGTGTTTCACAAAATGAAGGATGATTATGATCCATAAACAAGATTAAGTAGCCTTTAGGTGATTATCCAAAAATGCTCCCAGAAATTGAGTACGCTAGAAGTTGAGGAGATGAAAAGAAAGTTAGATATGATAGACCTGTGGAAAAAACTGAATGGAAAAAGAAAGGGACATACTGTTTTTTCAACTGTACATGACACTTTCACAAAAATTGACCATGTATTAGGGCATAAAAACCTTACAAACAAATATAGAAAAGCAAAAATAATAGATGCATTCTTCTCAGGCCATAATGCAATTAAAAATTACATTCAATAAAGGGCCATGGATACATAGATTAAAAATTAATTGGAAACTAAATAATCTAATTCTAAAGAATAAGTTAAAGAACAAATCATAGAAACAATAAATAAGTTTATTAAAGAGAATGACAATAATGAGACAACATACCAAAAGTACAGTCAAAGCAGTACTTAGAGGAAAATTTATATCTCTAAACATTTATATCAATAAAACAGAGAAAGAGTAGATCAATAAATTAGGCATATGATTTTTAAAAAACCCAGCAGACAAACAAATTAAAAATTCCCAATTAAACACCAAATTGGATATCCTGAAAATCAAAGGAAAGGTTAATCAAATGGCAAATAAGAAAACCATTGAACTAATAAATAAAAGTAGGAAGTGGTTTATAAAAAACCAACAAAATAGATAAATCACTGGTTAATTGGATTTTTTTTAAAAAGAAAGAGGAAAACCAAATTACCAATATCAAAAATGAAAAGTGAATACACCACCAATGAAGATGAAATTAAAGCAATTATTAGGAGTTATTTTGTCCAATTATATGCCAATAAATCTGACAATCTAAATGAATGGATGAATATCTACAAAAAATATAAGTTGTTCAGAATAACAGAAGAGGAAATAGAATACTTAAATAGCCCTCTCTTAGACAAAGAATTGGAACTCCCAAAGCCGCCAATGAATTCCCAAAGAAAAAAGCCCCAGGACCCGATGGATTCAACAGTGAATTCTACCAAACATTTAAAGACAATTGATTCCAATATTATATAAGCCATTTGGAAAGATAGTTAAAGAAGAGTATTACTAAATTCTTTTACAAGTCAAATATAGTGGTGACACCTGAAACACCAAGAGCAAAAACAGAAAACCAATTTCCCTAATGAATATTGATGTGCAAATTTAAATAAAATACCAGCAAAGAGATTTCAGCAATATATCACAAAGATCATACATTATGGTCAGGTGGGATTTATACCTGGAAAGCAGGGATGGTTCAATATTAGGGAAACTATCAACATAGTTGGCCATATCAACAACAAAATAACAAAAATCATATAATTATCTCAATAGATGCAGAAAAAGATTTTGATGAAATAAAACACTCACCTACTAAAAACATTAGAATGAATAAATAAAATTTTCCTTAAATGATAATAAGTCATTATTGTTGATTTGTGTCTGACTTTTCATGAATCCATTTTGTGATTTCCTTGGCAAAGATAATGGGGTGATTTGTCACTTTTTCCTCCAGATAATTTTACAGGTGAGCAAACTGAGGCAAACAAAGTTAAGACTCACCCAGGGTTGGTAAATGTCTGAGGCCAGATTTGAACTCAGGAAGATGAGTAGGCCTAGCATTCTATCCACTAAGCTACCTAGCTGTCACCACTTTGGATTCCTCTTTCCCTCTGTCTCCTGGCAAAGTTGGATTTCCTTGTGCAAAACTTTTTTATTTTATATAATCAAAATTACCCATTTTATCTCCTTTAGTTCTCTGTCTCTCTTGTTTGATCATGAACTTTCCTCCTATTCATAAATATAAGTAATTTTTCTATATTTCTCTAATTTGTTTACTGCAAGATCTTTTCTATCCAGGTCTTGTATTCATTTGGAGATGATCTTTAAATAAAACACATGTGAGGTGTCAGTTGACATCTGATGGAAGCCTCTTAAAGGAAGGAACTATTCATTTTCATTTTTGTAACCTCAAAGCCTAGCAAAGTGACGCATATACTTCAAGAATATTTATTGCATTGAAATTAAAGAACACTCTCACTATTTTTGGAGTATAGAATTTGAAAGAAAAATATTTTTCAACAGGTTATCTTGGGCAATAAATTTATCACCTAGTGATCAACTTGTAACAATATCTTCTGTTGGGAAAGAGTTAAAAGCATAGAATACTCTATTGTCAAAGAATCAAAATTGTAGTTGGCTCAAAGGGCAGTGGAAGGACATAAGGCGGGCTATCAACATTGCCAACAATGACCCACATCAAGAGGCGCCATTAAGACTACCATGCAGGAAATGTATGACTGGAAAAGGAGGTGGGCTGGTCATGGGAATGGAGATGGCATGGATGGTCTGAGGGTTACACTACTAATTACCAAATGTTAAATGACCCTAAAGAAGATCTCCAATGTATCAGGCAGAGCTTCTCTTGGGGAACATTGGCAAGAATCATACAAGATAAGAAGGCACAGATGGATTGGGATTTGTACTAATGCCTAGATAAACTCAAAAAAGACCCCTAAGTCTTATTAATATGATAAAATTAGATATGGTAGAATATTTTTGTACCTATATTTGGAAGTCAGGATTTTCTCTTGAATAGGAATTTCTCCTAGAATTGATTCTACCAAAAGCCTTTCAAATTTGGAATGTATTATGTGTCCGAGACAATTCTCTACATTCTATTAATCCTAGACAAAGCTTATTACTTTATTTTAAAGCTTCATAATCAAGCTTGTCCAAGACATTCTTGTTACTTGTGAACTCCACATTTGTCCATTAACCATGCCTCTTTAGCTAGCAAAGGGAAAATGTACCATGAAAACAATGTTGAGGAGAAATGTATATTTCTCCCACCCTCCACAATTCCCACCCTGAAGTGGTTGATACTGCCTTGTTCCACTGGAACCCTGCAATAATATAGTCTTGAGGATCGGTACAACTGTACTACATTATAATGAGGCACTTCTGATAGCTAAGTCTTTTTGCTTGGACAGAATCCAAGTTCAATTTGTTATGCTATATTGAATTCCATGCCATAATGAAGCTTCCATTTGTGTTATAAACATGATTCATGGAGAATATGAGCATATAGGATTTGCCCTTAGGCAAAACTATAAGTCAAGCAAGATTTTTTTTTCCCCTCAGTGTCCTCTCCATTCTTTCTGGAACTCGCTTCTCCATTTTAACCCTCTATCCCCTTATGCCAATTTCCTCGTGCCCCAATGAATGCTCAGGGATCCCTGTTGTGGCATTTTCCTGGTCTTCCCACAGTTTTCTATGATCCTAACCTGTGCCTCCCTCCACACCTACCAGTCTTGGATGCCATTCCTGATGCTTCATAGGTTACTAGCTAGCTAATCTGATGACTAATTTCTGCTAAAGCCATAGTGGCTTTAATGTTCTTTGCCCTGAAAGATTGAAAACCAATATGGAATTCCAAATACCATAGCTGGCCAGTGAAAAAGATATTTTGGGTGCTGATGAGCCTCTATATGTTCTTTAAATAATGCTACAGGAGTGACTGTCTAGTCCTTCCAAGGAAGGGTTTACCTTCTCATAGAACTAGTTCATTCACCCTCTAATACAAACTTCCTATCCTAAGCAAACGAGTTGCCTTATTTTCCTCTAATCCATCTTGCTCATTTTTACCTCCCTACCTTTGTCTATGTTGTTATCTATTCTTAGAATCTTCTTTATCTTTTTACTTTTCCAATTTCCTATCCATTCTTCAAGACCTAGTTCAAGAGCAATCTTCTCCATGAATTTTGCCCCAAACTTTTCTGTTATACATTACTCTCATTCTTTTCTGAAGCTCTATAAAATTTATTATTTGTATCAGTTGCTATGGCACTTATTCATACATCTTATAATATTCTCTAATGAGCATATCTGAATATGTGGGCATATATATATATTTTCACACATGTATATATACATGCATACATATATAAGGTGTCCCCAAAGTTTTAGTGCTGTTTTAAGGTATTAAAGCTTAGATGTGGACACACAACACACATTTTTAGTATCTCCTATGAGATTTTAATTTCCTTAAAGGCAAAGAGGTCTTATGTTTGGTTTTTCTATATCTTCCAATGCTTATCACAATGGTAATCATAGTTAGGTACTCAGTAAATATTTATGGAATCATCTCTCTAAAGCAAATCTAATATTAAAATATTTTTTTCTTTTTTTTGTTATTAATTTATTTAACTTTTAACATTCATTTTCACAAAATTTTGGGTTCCACATTTTCTCCCCTTTTGTCCCCTCCCCCCACCCCAGAACACTGAACATTCTAGTTGCCCCTGTCTGCCAATCTGCCCTCCCTCCCTCCCCACCGCTTCCCTTTGGAAGGCAAGCAATTCAATATAGGCCAGATCTGTGTAGTTTTGCAAATGACTTCCATAATAGTAGTGTTGTGTAAGAACTAATTATATTTCCCTCCATCCTATCCTGTCCCCCATTACTTCTATTCTCTTTTGATCCTGTCCCTCCCCATGAGTGTTGACCTCAAATTGCTCCCTCCTCCCCATGCCCTCCCTTCCATCATCCCTCCCACCCTGCTTACCCCCTTGTCCCCCACTTTCCTGTATTGTAAGATAGGTTTTCATACCAAAATGACTGTGCATTTTATTCCTTCCTTTAGTGGAATGTGATGAGAGTAAACTTCATGTTTTTCTCTCACCTCCCCTCTTTTTCCCTTCACTAAAAAGTCTTTTGTTTGCCTCTTTTATGAGAGATAATTTGCCCCATTCCATTTCTCCCTTTCTCCTCCCAATATATTTCTCTCTCACTGCTTGATTTCATTTTTTTTTTTAAGATATGATCCCCTCCTCTTCAGTTCACTCTGTGCACTCTGTCTCTATGTGTGTGTGCGTGTGCGTATGCATGTGTGTGTGTGTTATCCCACTCTGTACCCAGATGCTGAATAGTTTCAAGAGTTACAACTATTGTCTTTCCATGTAGGAATGTAAACAGTTCAACTTTTGCAAAGTCCCTCATGACTTCTCTTTGCTATTTACTTTTTCATGCTTCTCTTCATTCTTGTGTTTGAAAGTCAAATTTTCTTTTCAGCTCTGGTCTTTTCAACAAGAATGCTTGAAAGTCCTCTATTTCATTGAAAGACCAATTTTTCCCCTGAAGTATTATATTCAGTTTTGCTGGGTAGGTGATTCTTGGTTTTAGTCCTAGTTCCTTTGACTTCTGGAATATCCTATTCCATGCCCTTCGATCCCTTAATGTGGAAGCTGCTAGATCTTGTGTTATCCTGATTGTATTTCCACAATACTTGAATTGTTTCTTTCTAGCTGTTTGCAATATTTTCTCCTTGATCTGGGAACTCTGGAATTTGGCCACAATGTTCCTAGGAGTTTCTCTTTTTGGATCTCTTTCAGGTGGTGATCTGTGGATTCCTTGAATACTTATTTTGCCCTCTGGTTCTAGAATCTCAGGGCAGTTTTCCTTGATAATTTCATGAAAGATGATGTCTAGGCTCTTTTTTTGATCATGGCTTTCAGGTAGTCCCATAATTTTTAAATTGTCTCTCCTGGATCTATTTTCCAGGTCAGTTGTTTTTCCAATGAGATATTTCACATTATCTTCCATTTTTTCATTCTTTTGGTTTTGTTTTGTGATTTCTTGGTTTCTCATAAAGTCATTAGCCTCCATCTGTTCCATTCTAATTTTGAAAGAACTATTTTCTTCAGTGAGCTTTTGAACCTCCTTTTCCATTTGGCTAATTCTGCTTTTGAAAGCATTCTTCTCCTCCTTGGCTTCTTGAACCTCCTTTGCCAATTGAGTTAGCCTATTTTTCAGGGTGTTATTTTCTTCCGCATTTTTTTGGGTCTCCTTTAGCAGGGTGCTGATCTGTTGTTCAAACTTTGCTTGCAAGTCTTTTACTACTCTTCCCAGTTTTTCCTCCACCTCTCTATCATGATTTAGAAAATTGTTTGGGCTCTTTAAGACCTTTTCCCAGAACAGATCCCATTGAGTGGGCTGGGATTTAGAAGCATTGACTTCCGTGTCTTCCCCTGATGGTGAGCACCGCTCTTCCTCATCAGAAGGGAGGGGAGGAGAAACCTGCTCACCAAGAAAGTAACCCTCAATAGTCTTGGTTTTTTTCCCTTTTCTGGGCATTTTCCCAGCCAGTGACTTGAGCTCTGAATATTCTCCTCACACCCACCTCGCCTCTGGATCCTCCCGGCCAGCCAGCGCGCTTGGGGTCTGATAATCAAATGCTGCTTCCCAGCCTCAGTGCTTTGGGTGGGGACAGGGCTGCTATTCAGTGTGAGATCAAGATCAGCTGCCAGGTCTGGGCAGGGCCACCTCACGGGCTCAGTTCCCTCAGGGGGTTTATGCAGAGACCTTCAACAATGGATCTGGGCTCCTGCCTGCTTGGGGAGCCCCGGTATGCTCCCGCCTCCGCTGTTGCCTTCCGAGGGGGCCTGAGTATGGGGGCACCCCACTCCCCTCTCGACCCACCAAAGAGACCTTCTCACTGACCCCCGTCACCTGTGGGTGGAGGGACCCGCGTGGCCCCTGGAGATCCTGTCCCTGAAGCTCGCTCGGATCTTTTCCTCTCGGTGCCGCAGCCGCGGCAGGGCTGTACTCAGCTCCCAGTCCCAGCTCCCAGTCCCAGCGCCCAGTCCACAGCGCGAAGGACCTTTTGCGAGAGGTTTGCAGGTCTCTCTGGAACAGAAATCTCCCTCGCTCCAATTTTCTGTGGCCTCTGGGTGCAGAATTCGCCGTGAGTTACTTATCTGTAGATGTTCTATGGGTTGTGGGTTCGGAGCTATGTGTATGTGCGTCTTTCTACTCTGCCATCTTGGCTCCGCCCCCTAAAATATTTTTTTCTTTATTAACTAATTTAGTTTTAGTTTTCAACATTCACTTCCACGAGTTAAAACATTATTTTACCAGGAATTTAGCATTTCTATTCATTTGGGAGGAAGAGAAATTGGGAAATTAGTATTTGAATCATCCCCAATATTTTCATATTTTACTTGCGCTACTTTTGTGAGCTGTCAAATTTCAAGGTGCTACTATAATAATTCCTATGGTTTCTTGTCCCCATGGCCTTCCTTCTTAACAGCACCTACCCAGGTCAGTTTGCCACATACAGCCAACAGACTAGGTTAGCTAGGTTGTATGCGCTGCAAAAGGAAATATTCTCCCAGTTTAGAGAGGAAGAAAAGTCCACTGTCTCTAGCTCCCTTACTCAACATCTAATCCCTTCACCAGTGAGTCCCTGGTGTAATAAGCTTTGGGGCACTATAACCACCCTCTATCATCCATACACACCAGAGACAGACTCCTGGTTCTTAATGTCACACCTTAGTCCCTAGTCCTTCCAGAGATTATAGTCCTATCACTGGACTTTGGTCCCCTTGGGTGGGTATCTGCTATCGGGTATTGCCTTACTTGTGTTTCCTACTGCCTGCTACCAGATTTATATGATGCCATGTTTTCCCACTTGCCCACACCTCCAAATAATTGGATTTTTCCTGACCACTAACCCAGACAAGGAAGATCTGTATGGTGTCTAGATTCCAACCTTCCCTGATCTGGCATGATCTTCAGGTCTGAGCCTCAGTTTTGATGAATATTTTTTCCTGCTTTTTTCTCCCCCCCCACCCCCCAGTTTGTCCTCCTTTGCAAAGTTTTTGTATGTTTGTGTGTATGTGTATACATTGTTTAGAACCAAAGAGCTAGGAGGTACTCAAGTCAAACACCCTCATTTTTAGATAAAGAAATGCAAGTGAAGAGAGATAAAAATGACTCATCAAAAGTCATATATCTAGTTAGAGTCAGAAGAGAACTTAGCTGTCCTGCCTGCTAGCCCACATTTCCTTTACTATTCCTCATTGTTCTTCTCAGATAGCCTTACTTAGGGTTCTAGGATCCTAGGTTTAGAACTTGAGGGGCCCTTACAGGTCATCCAGTTCACCACTTCACAGGGGAAACTGAGGCCCTTGGGGGTAAAGAAACTTGACAAAAGTTACAGTATCAGAAGCAGGATTTGAACCTATGATTTGAAAAGCAAACCTTCATTTGCTTTTCTGTTCCTTAAATGGCTAAAATAGGTATAGTTTTTTGTTTTTTTACAATTTAAACAATGACTACTTGGGGGAACACTTATTAAATTTATAAAATTTAGATATATAATTTTATAATTATAAATTATATAAATTTATATAAATAAAATTAAATTTATAGGTATCCCTTTTGATGGTTGTTTTTTATTAGAGTCTGTACATGCAGCATTATTGTATGTCATCAGCTCTCATAGACTTAAGTCATCTCTGCTGATGATTCTCAAATCTACCTTTCCTGTTCCAATCTCTCTGCTAACTTCTAATCTCACATCTATAACTGCCTTTCAGACATTCGACTGGATGTCCAGAAAACATCTTAAATTCAACATGTCCAAAACTGAACTCATTTTTTCCTCTGAACCATCCCTGTTATTGTAGGGAGCAACACTGTCCTCCTGAGTCCCTCAAGCTTGAACCTAGGAGTCATCCTGGACTTTATACTATCTCTCACCCTGCATATTGAATCTTTTGCCAAGCCCTGTTGACTTTACCTTGGCAATATCTCTCAGATATGCTCCTTTCCCTCCTCTGACACTTCTACCATTCTATTCCAGGCCCTGGATCATTGAAATAGCTGCTGGTGGGTCTGCCTATCTCAAATCTTCCACACCTCCAATCCATTCTCCACCCAATCACCAAAGTGATTTTCTTAAAGCTCAAGTCATTCCTTGACTCAGTAAACTCCATTGGCTCCCTATTATGTCCAGATCAAATACAAAATCCTCTTTTTAGCATTCAGAGTCCTTCATATAACTTCCCCCTCTCTCCTCAGTACCACCTTACAGTTTTCTTATATCTTACTCTCTGCCATATACTCTTTGATTCAGTGACACTGGTCTCCTGGCTGTTCCATGAATGTGAAGATCTTTGTCCTTGGGCTCTGGGCACTTTCTCTGGCTATCTCTCATTCCTAGAATGCTCTCCCTCCTCATCTCCACTTTCTAGCTTCAATGGCTTCCTTCAAGTCCAAACTAAACTTACAGGAAGCCTCTTCTAGTCCCTCTTGATTCTACTGCCTTTCCTCTGTAAATTATTTCTTATTTTTCCTTAGATAGCTTGTTTGTACTGTCTCGCCCATTAGATTGTGATGCCCCTGAGAGCAGGGGCAGGTTTTTGCTTCTTTTTATATCTCCAGCTCTTAGCACAGTAATTGGCACATAGTAGGCACTCAGTAAATGTTAAATAACTGACTGACCTGTTACATGGCATCTACTTTCAAACTTGTTGAACTATTTCTATTTGTGAAAATGATTCATTCTGCTTTGTATCTTGCACAGGGCCAGGCCATGCAGATAGTAGGTGCTCATTAAATATTTGTTGAATGAATGGCCACAACCCACATTTGTAACATTACACATTTCTACAGTACATCTATGTTTTCAACAAATCTGTGAGCGTATCCTTATGGCATAGATGAAGACACTGAGGTTCAGAGAGTAAGTGTTAGAGCTGATATTCAACCAAAGACTATGTGTGAGCCCACATATTTTTTTAAATTTTTAAATAGGGGATTTGCTATTAAAACAAAACAAAAACCTTTTCTGGATGCTTTTTTGACATACCAGGCACTTTTTAATATCATACTTCCTGCTGCTCCCACAAGGAGCCTGCCTTAGTAACAAAGGTGAAAAAAATACAGTTAGAACCAAACCAACATGATTCCTATCTGCCAACATGTGCAATACTCTACACCCATAATTCCTTAACTCTATAATGAAAAGTGGGTGGTACATTTCCTCATCTTTCTTCCAGGGTCAAGATTGGTCATTGTAAATACATAGTAGTTAGGAGAAGCCAGGTTTTGAATTTTTGGTAAAATACAAATTTAATATATTATGTATTACTTGTACAATTAAATTTGCTACATAGTACCAATACAATTTGCCACCAGGCAGATAGATTTTTTATTTATTTTTAATTTTCAACATTCACTTCCATAAGATTTTGAATTCCAAATTTTCTCTTGATCTCCCCCCTCCCTGTACCCCAAGATGGGGTGTAATTTGATATAGGCTCTACACATACATTCATATTAAATCTATTTTCACATTAGTCATATTATAAAGAATTAGATCCAATGGGAGAAACCATGAGAAAGAAGAAACCAAAAAAAGAGAGACAGCAAATAATATTAGACAGATAGATTTTGTTCAACCTTAGCACAGCAATTAGAAAGAGAAGAAAAAAATTGGTAGACATACCTTTGCAGGGAGGGGTGCTCTACCTAACAAAATTTTGGTTTCATGTGTGTGACTTGTGTCTAGAGAAAGAATGTGTTGCTTTTGAAAATATTTAGAAATTCTTAAATCTGGCTTATGCAAAGGGATACTAAGCAACCTCTCATGACAGAATATTTTAACACAAATGCAATTCACGGAGGCTTTTGAAGTGAGTGGTATCCCCCCACCCTCTCTTGAGCTTTCCAGTTCAAGTTGTTTGTGGTTTAAGTAACGCCTCTGTTTTAAGAAGCACTTTTTGTTTATCAATCTAGGTAACTTCTAAAGAGAGGTGAGAAAAAGAACCTTTTAGCAACTTGTGTAAGATGCAGAATGCTTTAGATAATCAAGCCCCAAAGATTTTATTCTTCCCAATATTCAGAGATGAGCATTAAAGCCGAATGTTTTTCAAAGAGGAAGGCGATTTGCCTGAAAGTAACAATGGCAACCCTTTTTCTTGTGTTCATTGATCTCAGTGTTTTTAGAATTTGAAACTTAATGGGATTCACTTCTTAGTTCTTTTTTCCTACAGTACATAAGAAATGGTGTTTATAAATTATACTGTAAGAATATTCATATTAAATTAAGGGAGCGTGCAAATGTATGCGCACAGGTCTTTGGGTACTCCTACATATACACACACATTCCATGTTGTTTTCTTCTCCTTGGCCCAATTAAACTCTTTGGGGGTTAATTTTGGTGCCTGAGCACATGCAGAACTCCTTGGAGTTCAATGAGTGTTATGTTCATGTAAGGACTTCAGAATCGGGCCTGTAGCCTGTTCCTCGAATCCTTACTTGAATTTCTTTTGCTTAGTTTTCAAAAGATAGTTTCCCGGATCTCTATTCATCTGTACACTGCTCCTTCTCTTTCCCTTTTGTAAATCTGGACCATTCAGACCCCGACCCTCTCCTTGGTTGCCACAAGTTCCGGCCTCTAGCTCCCTGTTGCCTGGCAACTGGTTCTCTGGCTTTTCCTTTCTCTAGTTCACCACCGAATTGCAGATCAAAGCCTCCACATACTCTGACTTATTTACTAAATGAATATGAGGAGACAGCCTCTTGTTCTATATTACTTATATGGCTATAAAATATGCCATGGGTCCTCCAAACACCAGTGAGATACAGATCTCTGGGATTTTATTAAAAGTTTCTTACTGAAATCCACCAACGGGTATATCTTACTGTTTCTTATTCTTCTTCATCTTGTATGAACTCTTTCTAATTTCAAAGTTGTCTGCTTTTAAAATTCAGTAAGCGGAACATGATTTTTAAAAAAGTCAAATGAGGAAAATATATTTACTAAAAGTTCAAATTGTGATAAAAGTAAGAGTGTTAAACATATACATATGTACACATATATCTTATTTGTCCTTACTATAGAAACTTTTCCCACATAGCTCATTACCTAATGGTAATTTGCTGTATATCTAATAACTTTTAAAAATGCTAACCGAGAGTAGCTTTCCTTTGTGTTTTATAAGAGGTCAATGTACTGAGGATTTGTTGGTTTGCTGAGGTAATTCAAAATTCAGAAGCCCAGAAGACGCTTTGGGAAATGGGAAACATTCATATTCTCCCTCCCTCCCCGCTCCTAGTGCACCCCCCACCCACTCCCACTTTTAAAGAGGTAATTTCATCGGCCCAAGAAACTCCCAGTGAAGGATTCAACCAAGCAGATCGTCACCCACTCTGCAAAACTGAAAAATACTGAAATGACATCTTCCTCAATTGGGAAGTGGGTAAAGTTCCGACAGTTTGTTTTTAAAGAGAGGCCTCAGTGATAAAGCATCATCACATTAAAAATTCATCACCTGCCAAATTGCCCACTGTCCTGAAAAACTCCTGTTGCTAGGAAAAGATCAAAAAGAATTCCTGAGCCTCTTGGGTGTGGGGATGGGAGGTAAAGCTCTCCTATTGCTGAAAATCAACAAAGTTTTAAAAACGTATACATTTTGTAAATGTATACACTTTGTTGTGTGGCATTTGGTTGGGGCCCAGAACTAGCTGTGGAATTCTCAATTCATTTTGTCTTTTGAGCCACTAGGCAAGGCAGCATTACTTTTTCCCTCACTTAAGGTGCCAATCCAAGAGATTTAATAGCTGGCATTTATATAACCCTTTTTTAGGTTTGCAAAACCCTTTACATAGGTAATTTCATTTGATTAAACACAATGCCAAGTCCTTTAATAAAGACTTCTTAAAACTAGCTTATTATTTGGCTCTGGGAGAAAAATAGTATTTTATATAGTGGGGACCCCTTTTACATCTGGTCTAGGAAATACACCACATAGGCCAATTCTTTGTATCATCTT
Source organism: Notamacropus eugenii (assembly GCF_028372415.1). Taxonomy (NCBI): domain Eukaryota; kingdom Metazoa; phylum Chordata; class Mammalia; order Diprotodontia; family Macropodidae; genus Notamacropus; species Notamacropus eugenii. Next base: position 422,028,864 of record NC_092874.1, read on the forward strand.
TTACTGTACCTCTGTATTGCATCTTTGTGGCCACATATATCAAGGAACTTTATATGATTTTAAAATGCACAAAAGACTCCTTGTTTGAGGATCACTTTTAAAGCTATGTCTTGTCTTGCTCTATCAGTTCAATTGCTTTTTGCAAAGAACAATTAATCACAATTAATATGTGGCACTTCAAAGTTTACAAAAAACTTCAAGTATTTTATCTCATTCGATCTTTGTAACAACCCTGTGAAGTAGGTGCTGTTGTGATTCCCATTTTACTGATGAAGAAGTTGAGGCTGTGAGAGGTAATGGCTCACAACTAGTAAGTGTTGAAATCAGAATTTGGACTCAGGTCATCAAGTCCAGTGCTGTATCCACTGCATCACTAACTGCCTCATTATATTTCACACAACAGTGTCTTGTCTTTTTGGTATCTTTCATTCCGTAGTGCGACTGTAGAAAATTGTTTGTGAGGGCCTGCCCCATTCCCTTCTCATACTTCCATCAAGGATACTCTCAGTATATGTGTAGACTATTTTTATAAAGCAAACATAGGCATATGGGTTAATGGTTATTGATTGCCTCTCGGCCACCTTTTTTGATGGCAGAGTCATCCGTGATTCTTTCCATCCTTTTCAAATCTTATTCTCTCTGAGGTACCTTGTAAAAGGAATCATGTAGGATACTTTACTTTCAGGGTTGGGTCACCAGGATTCATTTCCTTGCCAAGTACTTGGTTTCAGTACTGCTATGCTTTCTATCTCCATTTTTAAGTGCCATTTCTATTTCCTAATATATTCCATCAGAGACTGATGCAGGTAGGTTCCACTATTACTAGGAACAAAAATAAATCATCACAGAAGCCCTGACAGATCTCCATTCTGTCTCCTATTTACTGTCCTCTTGTCAGATTCCTCTAGGATAATGTGACTTGGTTGGGTCTTAAGCTAAGCTTTCAGCAGATTGATTTTTTGCCATCGCTGTTTTCACTATTTTATATGTTGTTTGCAATCTTCCAACATCGTCCTCCCCAAGGGATTTCAAAATGAATTTGTTTTCAAAACTAGGTATATCTTAAACACTATCTCTCATTGGCAAGGAAAGTATTTTTTGGTCAAGGCAGTTTTTAGCTCCTTTTGGCCTCCTACTTGTAGTGACTTCTTTAAATCAATTGCTTTATTTTTGCAGGAAATGGTGAAAAATCAGTATAATATGTGTCTTTGTTCCATTTCTTATTTTAAAGCATTGATGACTTCTTTGAATAGGTTAGGTTGAAATGCTTATGTGTATTCAGTGTATTTTTTATCATTATCCTTTCTTTTGATATTGATTTTATGCATTTTTTTAACTAGTTGATGATCTGAGAGCTAATTCTGGAATCCAAAAAAACCCCTCTCATATTCATATAAAGTTGTCTTTTTTATTTTTTCTTTCTTTTATTTTCCTTTTTTTAGTGAACCTTTGTTGTTCCACCTAAGTAACCTTGTGAAATGGGGGTCTAGTATATATGCAGACCCCATCAACTGATTGAGAACTCTGCATGAAGAGCACTAGGGAATTGCTAGGGAGAATGATGATGTAAAGAAGTGTCTTAAAGAAACTGTAGAGCAAGCAGGACATTCTGTAACTACTTGCCTTGGCTCATTATATGAGTGGGATGAGTCTTTTTCAATGGCCTAATAGCTAGAACTTTTATATACATATATATTATATATAATATTTTATTTTCCCCCAATTACTTGTTAAAACAATTTTTAAACATTTTTAAAAGTTTTGAATTCCAAATTCTAGATCTTCTTCTTTCCTTCTTCTCTCCTCTCTGAGGCAGTAAGCAATCCCATATAGGTTATACATATGCAATCATGTAAAACATTTCCATATTGGTCATTTTGTACAAAAGGACTCAAATAGAAAGAGAAAAATAACATGCTTCAGTCTGTATTCAAATAGAAAGCATTTTTCATCCTGAGTTCTTTGAGAATGTCTTGGATCATTGTATTGCTGAGAAGAGCTAAGTCATTCACAATTCTTCACTGAATAATATTGCTGTCACTGTGTACAATATTCTCCTGGTTCTGTTCACTTCACTTTGCATCAGTTCACGTAAGTTCAAATTTTTATGAAATCATCCTGTTCGTCATTTCTTATAGCACAATAATATTCCATCACAATCATATACCACAGCTTGTTTAGCCATTCTCCAGTTGATGGGCATCCTCTTAATATCCAATTCTTAGCCACTGCAAAAAGAGAGCTGGAACTTTTGATACCTACAAAAAGGCCTGAGTCAACTCTGGTTGCTTTTTTGCTTCATTGGCATCTGAGGCAACTTAATGTGTCCTCATGGTTCCAAGAGACAAGCTGCAGTACACAGAGTTGAGTACAACTTCAATCTTAAGTTGGGAGAGTGAGCCACAGGAATCTGAGAGTGGGAGTGCAGGTCAGTTTTGTAGGTAGAGAAGAGTCAATAAGCCAAGGAACAGGGAGTTATGTACAAGAATGGTATTTGGGACAACAGTCCAATGAAAAGATTCATCTGGTAGTCATGCTGCATCTCCATGGGAACTTGGTGGGACTAATGCTCCGTAGGCACTGGGAAGTAAGTTTGAGCCGGCTCCTCTAGAGAGCAGGGTGGTACAGGGGTTCATTCATGCTGATAGTTATATTTCAGTTGTGTATGATTTTTTGTAACCCCATTTAGTGTTTCCTTGGCAAAGATACTGTAGTGGTTTGCCATTTTCTTCTCCAGCTCATTTTATGAACAAGGAAACCAAGATAAACAGGTTTAAGTGACTTGCGCAGGGTCACACAGGTAGTAAGTGCTGGCTGCAATAGAGAAGAGAAATACCTATACCATCATCCAGGGAGAGAAGGTGTAGTCTGACTGACCTTGAGAAAGAGAGGCAGGGGTTACATGTTAAAGCTGAATTAATCATTTCATCTCTCTGGGTCTTAGTTTCTTTATCTATAAAGCAAAAAATTTAAACTAAATGATCTCTAGGTTTCTTCCAACTCTTAAATTTTAGGATTTCTGTTTTACAGATTAAAAGACCAGCAAACAAATGCTTATTTTAAGAATAGTCATTTAAAAGTAAGACCCCCATCTTACATTAAATGCTACGATAAATTCAAAATGGATATTTTACTAGAATATTTAAGATTATACAATAAAAAATTAGGAGACTATATATACTATATCTTACACAGTTCTGGCTAGAGGGGTGATTTCTGAAGCAAATAAAGGACAGGGCAAATTAAAAAAAAAGACAAAATAGATAACTTGATTACATGAAATTGAAAAGCTTCTACCTGAACAAAATTAATGCAACTAAGAAAAAAGAGAAGTGGTTCACTGGGGAAAAAAATCTTTGTGTCACTTATCTCTGATAATGGTTGATAGCTAAGAGACTCAGACACTAACTGAAATATATAAAACCAAAAGCCATTCCAAAATAAGTATGTTCTCAAAGGATCCGGACAGTTTTCAAAAGATTTGTGGTCTATTTAACAGCCATATGTAGGAATTCACCGAATCACTAATAATAAGACAAATGCCAAACAATCCTGAAATTTCACTGTACAACTAGCAAAATGGCAAAGATGATAAGGAGATGGGAATTTTCAGCATTGGAGTAATTTGGAAACATAGGCACACTAATGTGTTGTTGGCAGAGCTGTGAATTGGTCCAACCATTCTGGAAAGCAATTTGGAATGATGTGAAAAGAGTGACTAAAATATCCACACCCAGGTCCTTCACTGGTTGGCCTATACCCCAGAGAGGTCAGTGCCAAAAAGAAGAGCCCCACGTACTGGAAAATATTTGTAGCAGTCCATGAAAATAGCAACAAAGTCTACACCCATCCCAAATTATGGTGCATGAATGAAATAGAATACTATTGTGCTTCAAGAACCAATGACTACGATTAATTCAGAGAAGCATGAGATGACTTATATGAAAGGTTGCAAAGTAAAGTAAGTAGAATTCAGAAAATGACATAATGACTACAACCATGTCAATGGAAAGAACAATAAAACAATGGAACTGAATGTTGTAGAGTTATAATAACCAGTTTTTGTTGTTGTTTAGTCAATTAGTCATGCCCTACTCTTTGTGACCTCATTTTGGGTTTCCTTGGCAAAGATACTGGAGTGGTTTGTTATTTCCTTCTCTAGCTCATTTTACAGATGAGGAAACTGAAGTAAACAGGGTTATGTGACTTGCCTAGGATCACACAGCTACTATCTGAGGCTGGATTTGAACTCAGGACTTCCTCATTCCAGAGTTGGCACTCTAAGCACTATGCCACCTTGCTGTCCCAAAGAAGAGATATGAAAAGATATTTCTCCCTTCTTTATAGAGGTGTGGGACTATAATGTCATACTTTGTCAATGGGTTGATCAATCAGTTGCTGAATTTATTTCTTCCTCTTTTTATTCTTTATTAGAAGAGATGAATCTCCAGGAGAGATGGAGGGTGGCATACAGTGGGAAATGTGAGTGATGTAAAAACAAAAGACATCAATCAAATTTATTTTTAAAAAAGACTGTTCAACATCAGCAATAATTATTCGCTATATAGTTCTGGACACGCTGAAGTTTCTCTAAGGTTCAATATTTTAATCTGTAAAATGGAAACATAGTACTACTAGAGAGTCAGTATGGCACAGTGGATAGTGGATTGGACTTGAAGTAGAACCATATTTAAAACTTGACTCTGACTAATAATTTTGTGTAAGTCACTTAATCTCTGTAAGACTCAATTTTTTCATCTGTAAAACTGGCATAAAAATAATCTGCAATACCTACCTCACAGGAACGTTGTAAGGATAAGATAAGGCCATTGAAGGTAGAGTGCTTTGTACATTTTAAAGTGCTATGGAAAAATAAATTATTATGATCCTCAAATTATGTCAGACTTGAATCTCACTTTTTTCATTACTGTACTTGGAATACTAACCACATTACTTAAACCAGGATGGATGAAAACCAAATAAAAAAAATATTCGATTTTAAACTTCTGTTAAAACATTTTGCAAATAAAGAAATTATGAGGTATTTATCATCATCATCATCATCATCATTATAACTAACTTTCATATAGCACTTAATATGTTCCAGGCACTGTGCTAAGCTCTTTGTAATTATGATGCCATTTTAAAGACACTTTTAAGTCAAAAGAGGTGATAGCTTCCCACTTTCTCACTCAATGAAAAAGTATTTTGTGAGGACCTACTGCACACAGGCAATGCCACCTTAGCTATAGAGGGGTGAACTAGGAGTCAGAAGACCTACATTTGAATCCCACCTCACTTCCAAGCTGTGTGACATTGGGCAAGTTATTTCACCTCAAACCTCAGTTTCCTCATCATAAAAATAAAATGGTGCTTGTATCTCACTGGGTTACTGTAAGGTAAGTTCTTTAGTGCCATTGTAAGGAATCTGTGGGGGAGGTGTCAAGGAGTGTTGTTCAGTTGAGTTACCAACACTGTCCATGGGGTTTTCTTGGCAGAGATACTGGATTGGTTTGCCATTTTTTTCTCCAAATCATTTTACAGATGAGGAAACTGAGGCAAACAGGGTTAAGGGACTTGCCCAGGGTCACACAGCTAGTCATTGCCTGAGGATAGATTTGAACACAGGTCTTCCTGACTCCAGGTGTAGTACTCTGTGCACTCTGGTGCCATGTAGATACCTTCCAAGAAGGAATACAGCTGCTCAAAGGATCACAGGTTAGGTAGTTTATTACGCACAGACCTCCATGCATGTGACTCCATATGGGCTTATGGTGGGATGCATACCCCAATCACCTCTGGGTTTCAGTCCTTTTATCCAACTGTTGTTGCTGGGCAGATTTGCATGCATCAAGTAGGAAGGTGACCTCTGGGACAGTGAATCAGCAGGTGTCCCAGACTATGATCCTCCCTTATCCACCACCAGGGCATTGTGATGAGGAAAGTGTTGCATATATGGATGAGATGAAGTTTGACAAACTGATTGTGATCAGGAGAACCTGGCATTCTTTGCCCAAATGAAGGTGACTAAACCAGTTATGGGGTACATAAGGAACTTCACGGTACCTAGGCTGATCACTGAGGGCCTAGCAGTTGGCCAGTCTTCAAAGCTATCTTAACATTGCTCTTACACACTGAGCTCTTTGCTAGTCTCTGTGGGAATATAAAGAGACGTGGTCCCTGATCATGAAGAGTTTACAATCTAGTTGAAGAAATGAGAAATAGATATATAATGGGGCACCTGCTCAGAGGTATGGTATCTCTCCCAAGGAGAACCTGCCTTGAGAAGATGGTAAGGGCAGTGCCTTGGAGAGACAAGTGGAGACATTCTGTACCTGGTTCCATTCAGCTAACCGTGTGATAAAGAGGAGGCTCTTTAATTGGCTACAGAGTCATTCCAAAAGGCCTGCCAGCATTACACTGCTCTTGGGGGAGCTTAGCAATCAAAGAGGAGAGCAAAAGCCCCAAAGGGCCCATCCTTCCAGAGTCCACGTTTGCAGCCAGTGCACTATCCATTTCCCTGAGGTAGGAAGGGATTGGAATCTCCCATGGCATCCTGGAATTCTAGAGTCCAGGTTTGCAGCCAGCAAAGCATCGATGCCTTGAGGAGCAAGGAGTGACTGTATCCCAGCAGGAGCAGACAAGGGCTCATCTGATGATGATGTGATGTCTGTCGCCTCTGGATGTGAATTTGATGGGAATGATACTATGTACGAATGTACCTGAATTCAATCTGTTCTCTATGGATTTGTAGGTGGTATGAGAAAAGTATGCTCCTTAGAGCTGATATAGCAGGCCTGGCCTTCTCTGAGAGTGTAGAGACATCAGTTAATCAATAAGCATGTGTTAGGTACCTACTACATGCTTGTATTGTGCTAGGCTGGGATTACAAATTTAGAACAGTTCCTACCCTCAAGGAATTTACACCAGGGCACATACAAAGCTGGCACAATGAAAACATTTGCATGTATGTGACCTCAAGTTTAATTGATGATTGACTCACCTATGTACCAGGAAGTATCCACATACTCAATAACTGGTTTAGTCAGTTTCCTTTAAGTAAGGAATACAAGGCTCTCCTGATCATAATCAGTTTAATAAACTTGATAAATATATCTATATATATATATATACACATATATATCATACACATATATCATGTATGCACTACATATATACATATAAATACACACACTGCAATTTGAAGACAGAACTCAATGATAGTAAGATGGTACACGGGATAGAGCATGGAACTTGGAGTCAGAAAGACCTGAGTTTGAATCCTGCCTCGGATATAAATAAGCCATGTGACCCCCGGGCAAGTCACTTACCCTTTCTCTGCCTCAGTTTCCTCAGATTTAAAGGGAGGATTAGAATAGTGCTTACCTCCTAGAGTTGTTGTAAGGATCAAACTGAGATAACATTTGTAAAGTCCTTTGCAAACCTTAAAGTGCTACATAAATATTATTATTATTATGGATACTAGTGAAAGATAGGTTAGTCATCTATTATCCCTGACTTTCACTGCATGACCAACCCACGTTATTTTCTAATCATATGTTGACAGAATGTCCTTGATACTGTGGTATCTTATTCCATTTATCACAAGCAAGTCACAGTAATGACTCCTTGTACCCATCATGGATCTTTTTTATTCTTCTCTGGGTCATCAGCAGTTTTATTTTTTCTATGATCATGGTTATAGATCTGTGATTGTACCTTTGTGGGGAACTGTCTGTGTAGAAATGCAGACCAACTAATTTTCCTCTATGATACAGCTCAACAATTACCCCATAACAGATGGTTTTAAGAGAGTCCCCCAGACCACTGGTGGTCACATATTGAGCATATCAGAGACATGACTTGTATCTAGGTCTTCCCGACTCGAGACCACCCTACTGGTCCCTTGGGATCATGAATTTCAATGTTAAAATATAAATAATGGTACATAGTAGCATGGGTCTTAGTGCCAAATGAGTGGGACAGACAGACTAACAATGCAACAGGAGACCAGAAGATGAAATTACAGTGGTCAAGAGTGGTCAGAGAAGATTTTGCAGAGAGAAGATGAAATGTAAGACTTGGAGAGAAAAGGAGAGAGCAAAACAGAGAACTGGTTGAGCAAATGAGTGAAGGTCAAAATGTACCTTAAGGTTGAGAGATCTCTTTTCTTTCCACTGCTAGAATGAAGCTACACTGTCAACGTTCATCATGATCTTATTCTAACCCAATCCAAAAGTATTTTTCTTAGTTTTTCTTCTCAATAATTTCTCTGCAGCATCTGACACCATTCCCCTCTTCCTTGAAATTTCTAGGGTCAGTCTCAAGGTCAAGGTCAAGAGAAAAGTTCCAGGCCCTTTTTTCCTTTTTCAATGCATCCCTTTGCATGTGCTTGGTGACCTGCCTCCTGAATGTCTTTAAACCTGGAAGGTAAGTCTATATTTAACCCCAATCTGAATGCTCAGGATCCCTGTAAACCTTAAGCAGGGGTCAGGATTTTAAGAATCCCACCTCAGTAATTCTCTCATTTAACATTGAATTGCTTCTGCTGTTAATCCTACCTCTAACTTTGGAATAGCTGCTGCAGTGCATGTTAGTGAAGAAGGAAAGGACTACTATGTACCAATAAGGGCACATTTGAAAGAATATGAATTTGTAGAGGAACCTACAGTTTTACAGCTACTATATTGTTACCCTTGTGTTCTAAGCTGCTTCTGTATGGCTCCTAATCCAGGTTGCTCTGGTCCTCTGTTTGGATTCCTAGAATTGTCTATACACAGAACACTGAGAAAATACAGGCACTAACTGGTTCCAAGAATCTTGCTCCCAGTTCCAAGGAGAGATGGATGCATCATGTTCACTGGTGACTCCCTGCTGAGAGGTACAAAGATGACCATCCGTAGATCAGTCATGGCTGATATGAAGGTGCACTGTCTTGATAGAACATGCAGTCAAGATGTGATGGAGACCCTGCTAGGGACTCATGAAAGTCATCAACTGTTCCCAATGACTGCTGATTCATATAGCAGTAAAGGTTGCAATCAGAGAAAACCTGGTATCTACCTCTAATGGCTTTGGATGACAGAAACCATTTTCATCTCTTCTTCCTGTTGAAAATGATCTTGGAAAAGAGGCTATAGAAACTTAATAAATAGCTTCTTGGTGGAAGTCCAAACATGGATTTGGTCTCTTAGACTACAGTATATGATATCAAAATGATGGGCTCCTAACAAAGGAAAGAGTATGTCCTACTAAAATTGTGAGGAATGTGTTTTGCAGAAGATTCACAGATCTGACCAAAAATGCCTTAAAACTGAAAGGTGGCACGCCTTCCTCTTTTCATTGAAGAAGTGAAGGACCATGGGTGAAAAATGTCGCATATGCTGTCAGGTACATTAGGTGACTTAATTAGTTTTGCTGGAGTCTTTTTTTTTTTTTTTTAAATAAGAATCTTTGTTACAATTACTGCACAGGGGAAGAAGGGAGTGGGTTAGAATCGTGCCTCTGGCACTTAACTAGCTGTGTGACCCTAGGCAAGTCATTTAACCTCTTTCTACCTCAGGTGCCTCAACTGTGAAATGAGCATAATTTCACCAGTCTCTCAGGACTATTGTTTATAAAGTGCTTAGCCCAGAGTCTGGGACATTGCTAGGTGCTTAATAAATGTTTCCTTCCTTCCTTCCTTCCTTCCTTCCTTCCTTCCTTCCTTCCTTCCTTTCTTCCTTCCATCTGGAAATGGAATGGATGTGGTATAAACACAAAAAATCATAAAACTTTAAAAATTAAACTGAAACTTTAAGGAGAAGAAAATGCCCAAAGCAATAATCTAGATACTGTCAAGTGTGAAAGGTGTAAAGGAAGATGGTGTTGAAGGTGTCTAGTTATCATCAAATGAAATTAATAGAAAATGGACTCCTGGCAAGAGACAGGGAATATCTCATGAAGACAAGGAAGAATGTGCTTGGCCTTGGCAACAAACTCATTGACATGACCAAGAGACCTTTAAACAGAAAACTTCCTTGTATTATACCAGCCTTGAATTACAGGTATAAACCTACGTGGTCACAGTAGATAAGCCTTTTACTGTGGTGGTGTGTACTGTTTATTCAAATTTTATTTGTGATTTTTGCGTTTATCATTAAAATGACACTGGCTTATAATTTTTTTTCACATTGTGCATGTCAAATTTTTGGGTTAGCAACTTATTTGTTACATAAAATGAACCACAGAGTCTGTAAGTTGAGTAAGACAGACCATCTTCCCAAAGAGTTAGTATCTGGTTTGTAGTCTCTGCCACAATACTTGCTCCTTTCCAATTTTGGTAAATGCTAAAGGAAAATTCTAAATTTATAACTAGAGAACTTGATTTGAATTTTGACTATGCCATTTCCCTATGTGACTTCAGACAAATCATTTAGCTTTTCTGCACCTCAGTTTCTTCATTCATAAAATAGGTGTTAGACTTTCCAGGTGGAAATTTATGAACTGATATGCTCTGTCATCATACTTGAGGCATTTAATATGCATGTTCATGTCTTCTTAAATACTCTGGCTTCTTAAATTAAAATCAGTTTCTTCAACTCCTATTACCTATATCTTCAATCTACCTTAACCACTGGTGGGGATGGTCACATTTAAGATCATACCTATACCTATAACTAGGCTATCTCTGTGCTTCTGAACTCTTGAGAGTCATCTTTTTTAAAAATCATAACCTTCTTTGCTTCCTTTTGTCCTTCTATCTCACTCCTCCTAAATTTATTATTTGTCCTTATTATGAAGTTGTATTTCCACCCTTTCTTGTTTTCCCAGTTCATCACCCCTGTTGTGATCGCCAACATTTATTAAGTGTTGCCTATGTGCTAGGCATTGTGTTAGGTTTGATCTCTAAGGCTGGTCATCTCAGTGGTACACTGCCTTCCTTGCTCTCTTGTCCTATTACTGCTCTTATTGTGCCAACCCCCACCCTTATATTAACTCCAGCATGGGTCTTCTTCATTGTGATTCAAGTGCTGCTGAACACTAATGGAAAAAGTCATCATTCTGATTGGGTCCTCTACAAATTCAGATTATCTTCTTTCAACTGTGTCCTCACTGGTACATAGCAATCCTTTTTTTCTTCACTGACTAACACACACTGCAGCAGCCATTCCGGACTTTCTCTTCTTGCCTCAGTTTCCTCATACTATTCCTCCTCTTCCCTATCAGAAGAGGACATCAACTCCATTGCTGAGAAGGGAGGTCAGCCACTGTGAACTCCACCTTCTCCTCTATGGAACATTCCAAAAGTATTCGACATCAGAGGTATAGCATGTGACACTTTAAGTTTGCAGGGTGCCTTAATCCATGATATCATCTGATCTTCCCAACAACACTGGGAGGTAGTTATTATTTTTGTTTTTACAGATGAAGAAATTGAGGCTGAGACAGGTTAACTGATTTGCCCAGGGTCACATAGCTAGGAAGCAACTGCACAGAATTCAAATTCAGGCCATCCTGACTCTAAGTCCAGGACACTATCCATTGCTCTGTCTCCCTGTATAAGACATAGTCATTGTCTTCATGAGATTTACAGTCTAGTAGGATTCACTGAAGGCCATAACAAGCAGGTCCCATTCTGTCTCTGCCGGTACAGTAGGAGAACAATACTAGTCACCAGCACTTCAGTGACATTTATTAAAACCAAATCACTTTATTGATACTTGTATTACATTTTAACCATATAGTTAGCTCTTTCAGAATCTTCTAGAAATCAATAGTCTCTTTATTATATTGTTGTGAACAAGATGAACTAATAGGACATGGGTTACAGTACAACTAATGTATTCTGCGTTGGTTGTAAAGCTAAGAAAGTGTTGACTGATGTCACTTTGGTGTTTCCTACTCCTGCTCCCCAAGTCTGTCTTTGACCTTGTTTCATTCAGTAATTTTATCAAGAACTTGAAGGGAGACAAAAAATCCAGGGCTGCCAGGTTCACAATTTCTGATGTGGTTCAGGGGCATGCTTATAGTGTGCCTATGAAAATGTATATCCCCAAGAGTGAGAACTAGGAGTTTTCTGTAACCATAAACTCAATAAGAACCAGTTGTGTATGAACTCTTGGGTTGAAGTAACTCTGTGCCCACAGACAAGTTCAAAACATGCTAACAGACCCAAGCAAAGAACAGCATTCAGCAAGTAAAACATTTAATTATGATTGCTAAGTCTTGTTTGACTCTTTCTGATCCAATTTTTTTCCCACAAAGGTACTAGAGTGGTTTGCCATTTTCCTTTTCCAGCTCATTTTACAAATGAGGAACCGAGGCAAAGAGGGCTAAGCAAATTGCCCAGTCACACAACTAGTAAGTGTCTGAGGCTGGATCTGAACTCAGGAAGATAGTCTGCCCGATTCCAAACTCAGTGCTTTATCCACTGCACCACCTAGCCACACTCTGAATTTGGACAGGTACATCAGGTACTCATTACTCATTACTTTTTGGCCACTGTTGGCCAGAAAAACTCATCATCGTGCTGTTCTGCTGCATGCAGAACTTGAAGTTTTGAATCCAACAACCTACTACTATTGCTACTTATTTTAAGAAAATTACATTGCTCTGTATGGTCACAAACTTCAGAGTAAACTCCAGTACCTTTCCTTCTTCCTAGAACACTCATCTTCTCCTGTCCATGATCATACATGTCTTGTGGGAAATGAAGTCCTTATTCTCTTCTAAGAAGCATTCATATTTGGGGAGTAGGCATCTTGGGAAATAGAATCCTTTCACACCTCAGTTATGCCTGTCAAATGCGACTTGGCTGCTGAAAAAACTAGCTTAACTTTAAGGCAAGTTAATAGAAGGACAATGTGCCAAACATGGAAAATAAAAGTATTCTGTCCTGGCCAGCCTAAATTTTAAGTATTGTGTTTGGTTTTTAATGCTACAGTATAGAAAAGGCATTGATAAACTAGAGAAGGGTGAAGTGCACCAATTTCTGTGTGGATACATGAATGAAAAAGCTTACTGTCTGCTAAGTGTTGGGACCACCAATCAAAAACAAGATAGACCCTTCTCTCACATTCTAATTGGAAGCCACATATATAGGAGGTCTTATAGGCATATCAGATAGGAAAGTTCTATGACTTTTAGGGTATGGTGGCAAAGCTGATGTTAAAAGTCTTTAATGTCATGTCCACTGATAAAACCATCTCTAGCTTTGTTGTTGAACCATTTGACAGTACTAAGGGACTTTGGTGGGAAGAATGTTCTTTTCTGGGTCTTCAATAGCTATGCCTCCTGTTAAGGAGACAGAAGCTGTAGCACCTATAGGAACAGGATAGGTCACGACTCCATGAAGAAGACACTGATATTTCCATGGTTCTTGGACTTACCTGCCTATTCCTGGCAATTACACAGGCTGCTCCCCTTGAACATAACTATGAGAGGCTAAGCTGGAAACACTGCTGGTGGTCTGAGTGGGTGGGAGGAGTCCCCACTATTATCTGGATTCACAACTCTGGGCTTTCTCTGTTAGACCCTTAGGGGAGGTGATAGCTGACACCACAGCAGTGATTGGCTTCCCTGGCATGTGCTGCTCCTGTTTTTTCTTCAGGGTACCTGACTACTTCACCTAAACTGGCATGCCAGGTCAGCTGGTGGCAGTTGGTGGGATAGCTGGCTCCTTGTCCACAAGTGTTGCTTCCTTGGTTGATGGCCACAAAGGCAGTGCTTGGAGAAGTCTGGAGGGAGAGGAGTCACTATTCCTGAGGCTTTGGAACTAACTAGTGCACATCAGTAGCAGTTGGTCAGCAGTTGGTATTGGTGGTGGAGTGTATGATGGGTCCCTTCTCTGACTCCCTTTCACAACAGCTTAGGAAACCTGGGTAGAAGCCACTCAGGGGGTCTGGGAGGCACTGCTAATCCCAATGCTCTTACAGATCAGGGACCTGGGCTATCTCAATTGGCATCTGAAGGGCAATAGTCATTGAAATGGAGACAACGGTTGGGTTTGTTGTTTGAAGTGTTACCTACAATTTTTCTTTTTTTAAAAAATAATTTATTTTTAGTTTTCAACATTCATTTCCATAAGATTTTGAGTTTTAAATTCTCTCCCCTTCCCTCTCCTCTGCCCTCCCCAAGACGGTGTGCAATCTGATACAGGTTCTACTCACACATTCATATTAGGCATATTTTCACGTTATGTGACATGAAGAAGAAACAAAACAACAAAAGAAAACAACAAATAGCATGCTTCCATCTGCATGCAGACTCCAAAGTTCTTTCTCTGGATGTGGATAGCATTTTCCATCATGAGTCTTGGAGTTGTCTTAGACGCTTACACTAATGAGAAGAGCCAGATCCATCAAAGTCAGTCATCGCACAATGTGGCCATTACTGTGTCCAGTGTTCTCCTAGTTCTGCTCATTTTACTCAGCATCAGTTTGTAGGGGTCTTTTCAGGTCTTTCTGAAGTCTACCTATTCATCATTTCTTATAGCATAACAGTACTCTATTACATTCATATACCACCACTCGTTCAGTCATTCCCCAACTGATGAGCATCCCCTCAGTTTCTAATTCTTTGCCACCACAAAAAAGCTGCTATAAATATTTTTGTACATGTGGGTCCTTTCCCCTTTTTATAATCTCTTTGGGATACAGACTTAGTCGTGGCATTGCTGGGTCAAAGGGTATGCAGTTTTATAGCCCTGTGGGCATATTTCCAAATGGCTCTCCCAAATGGCTGGATCAGCTCCCAGGTCCACCAACAATGCATTAGTGTTCCAATTTTCCCACATATTTTTCAACATTTATTATTTTCCTGTTTTGTCACGTTAGATAATCTGACAGGTGCTTCCACTTTTTCTCTGGGTACCTCGTTGCTCTCCCTACCTACTCCCATGAACGTATATAGACACACACACATGCATACACACATAACACTGTCTCACAGTCTCTAATGCAGAATGCACTAAGGCATCCCACAACTACACACTACATGACATGAGAGCAGAAGCTGTCTTATCTAAACTTTTTAAACAAATCTTCCTAACATCTGGAAGTGTTTTTCAGGTAGCGGCCTTACACCTTCTGGATTTTAAGGCGCTTACTGTCCTACATGTCTGCCTTTACTTTTCTGCTAGAAAGGGCATGGTTTCAGGGAAGGAGCACTAGACTTAATGACTGGTTTCTGGCTCCATAAGACGCTCAGTTTGGCTACTCATCAAATAGGGAGCATGGATGCGTCTGTGGGTGCCACTGCCACGCACCGTTGCTTGTGTTCACACGTGGCCGTGAGTGGCGGGCTTCCAGCCCCCCCCACAAAACCTGAAGTGATGAAGAACTACTGGGACAGGTGTGACAAGAGCCTTCCGACACCAACACCGCACAGGCCCAATTCCCAAACTCTAGAGCAGGACTCCCATAGTCCTCTGGGGCTGCCTTATCCTGACCGCACTGCTGGTGCCTCTTCCCTGAGAGCTCTAATGCTGGCAAAATGTGGCCTTGGCAAGATGCCCACCACAATCCTCCTTTTCCTTCGTTTGTTTGCTGGTCAAAGTTGCAACAGCTCATAATTTTCGGGGGGAAAAGAGTGGGAATTCGGTGAGGGGCCTCCCTTGTGCCTGGCACGCTGTCGGCGGACGCCCTCGAGGCCGCCGGGGGTCTCCGGGGTGGCCCTGGCCGTCCCCCCACCCCCAGGTCTAAGGTGAGGAGGGGGGAGGCCAGCGGGGTTAGGGCGGGCGAGCGGCCCAGCAGGAATCAGCATCCCCAGCGGCCGCCGTGGAGAGGAGCGCGCAGCCCCGCGCACGTAGCAGCCCCAAGGCCGAATCTCTCCGCCGTCCGCTCCCAGGCAGAACCACAGCTTCTAGCGGGCCCTCCCGCCCTTCCTTCCACGCACCTCGCACGGACGCACGCCCCCTCCCCCAACCTCGCCCTTCCCCTTCACCCTTGACCCAGGCTTTCGGCCTGTGCTCTCTCCCCACCCCCCGCCTTTCAACAGCCCCTCCCCTTCCCTCCGCCCATGGCGCATGCTCCATGATGCAACCGGCCCCAGCTCCCAGGCCTCAGGCCTTACGGCCTCCTGGAGGCCCGCTAACGGCGGCGGAGGGAGGGGACAGTTCGCTTGGAGTCCCAGCCCAGTTTGTCTCCTTCCCTCCTCCCACCCCGTCCGTCCATCCACTGGGAACTGGGGGGATGGGGTGTGACCGTGGCGGGGCTGGTGGGGGCGGGTGGTGCCTGCCCGTCCGTTCTGACTTGGGCTGAGGAGCGGGCCTCATCGGGCTTCGCTGGGCCCGCTCGGGCCTGTCCTCACTTCCCCCTCCCTCAGCCTCGCTCCCACTCCAGCCCAGGCACCGCCTCTTCCGCCGGCCCCTGCAGGGTCTCCTTCCCGTGCGGCGGCGGGCTGTACGTCAGCGCTCCCCCGCTCGCCCGCCACACACTCCCCTCCTCCTCCTCTCCTTTCCTCCTCCTCCTCCTCTCCTCCTCCTCCGCCCTCGCCCCCTCCCTCCCTCAGGCAGCAGCAGCAGCAGCAGCAGCAGCAGCAGCAGCAGCCCCAGCAGCAGCAGCAGCGGGAGGAGCAGCAGCCCCGGCAGCAGCAGCACCAGCAGCAGCAGCGGCGGCGGCGGCAGATCCCTCCCCAGCCATGGCCCTGTGAGGCAGCAGCACATGGCGGCCGCAGCAGCCATGAGCGCCCCCCCGACTCATACAACTCCCCCCTAGACACCGCCGCCTGCCCGGCTCAGCCCCCGACGACCCAGCAGCCACCCACCCGGCCCAGCCCGCCCGCCCACCAGCCAACCGCCTCCAGCCGCCGCCGCCGCCGCCAAGGAAACCTCCGGCTCCTCACTCATCCTCCCCCGCCCCATTTACCAGCCGCCGCCGCCGCCGCCGCCACCACCGGAGACCGAAGGGGGGAGCTCCCGGGGAGGGAGGGAGGGAGGGAAGGAAGGGGACGGACACCAGCCCGCCCGCCAGTCCAGCCGAGCCGCCGCCGCCGCCGCTGCCGCCCGCCGGGCTGAGGGAGAGGAGCGGGCGAGGGGAGGGGGAAGGGCAGCCTCCGCCAGGGACCTCCGCCCGCCGCCGCCGCCGCCGGCCGGCCTGCCCACTTCACCTCATCGCCGCCGCCGCCGCCGCCGCCGCCGCTCCCGCTCCCGCTCCTCCTCCCGCGCCGCCGCCGCCGCCGCCGCCATGGGAGTCCAGGGCTTCCAGGATTACATCGAGAAACACTGCCCGAGCGCCGTGGTCCCGGTGGAGCTGCAGAAGCTGGCCCGGGGCAGCCTGGTGGGCGGCGGCCGCCAGCGGCCCCCCCAGACCCCGCTGCGCCTCCTCATCGACGCCGACAACTGCCTGCACCGTCTCTACGGCGGCTTCTACACGGACTGGGTGAGCGGCGGCCAGTGGAACCACATGCTGGGCTACCTGGCGGCCCTGGCCAAGGCCTGCTTCAACGGCAACATCGAGCTCTTCGTCTTCTTCAACGGGGCCCTGGAGAAGGCCCGGCTGCACGAGTGGGTGAAGCGCCAGGGCAACGAGCGCCAGACGGCCCAGCAGATCGTCAGCCACGTCCAGAACAAGGGCACCCCGCCGCCCAAGGTCTGGTTCCTGCCGCCCGTCTGCATGGCCCACTGCATCCGACTGGCCCTCATCCGCTTCCACATCAAGGTAAGGGTGGGGGGCCCCTTCCCTGCCCCCACGCCCGCCCCTCCCCCACGCCTGGCACCGCCGCCCCCCTCCGGCTGGGCTCCGAGCACCCTGGCATCACAGCGCCCCCTCCTCTCCTCGGGCATCTGTACACCATTGGCTGGCTTCGCCTCTCCCTTGCCGAGCTCCCCCTTGTTCCTTGGCATCCGAGCGCCCCCTCTCATCTCCCCTGGCATCGGCCCCCCCCCCGCCCTGGCCATGGCATCGACGTTGGCTCAGTGGCACCCACCCAGGCCGAGAGGGAACCCCCTGCCCCCGGAACGGGAGATGGATTTAATTGGCCCGAACGCCCGGGGCGGGGAGGACTGTTGGGGGTGGTCTCTCGGGCGCCCTGGAGTTGAGCTGTTGGGGTTCGGGAAATCGCACCCCTTGCCCTCCTTCCCGGATCCGCAAAATGTCGTCCCAAATTGGCGGTGCTGGGGGCGGGGAGAGGAGACCGTGGCCGGGAGACGGAAAGTTTGCAGCGCTGGGCCTCGGGGGAGGTTGGGGGGGCCGTGAGCGGGGCCCCCTGGGAAGTGGGAGCCCTGGGCTGAGCGGGCGCCTCCTGCAGCGAGTCCTGGAGCGCCCGGGCCTCCCGGGCCCCCTCCCTCCTTGGGGGGCCTTTTCTGGGGGGTTGTGCCTTCTCGCTCCAACTTTGTTCCCCCTTGATGATGAGAGTGAATTTTCCCTCAGACTTTTGCCCCCAGGGTTTGGGGAGGTGTGCGGGGGCTTCCGAGCGGAATGGGGGGCATTTCGGGGACATCTATTGGGATCAATCTCTCCTCCCCGCCCCCCCGTCCCACTTTTTCGTCTTGAACCTTTATCTACGAGGGTCGAGTTCGGTAGTAGTTACTTTCTCAAACAGCAACAGGTTCTGCGATGGAGAACAAGATCATTTAAGCATAGCTTCCCGGAGCCGAAGAATAAAAACTAAATTTATACTAAATAGTGTTAAAAGGATTTTAATCCGTACGTGGCTCACTAAGTTGACCGAAAAAGTTAATTGTAGAACTCTGGTTGCTTCAGATCTCAGAACCATATTGCTGGTTTAACTTTTTTTCCCTTAAAAATAATCCAGCTTTGATGCTCAGACTTATTTTGTCCAATTTTTGCAAGTTGTAAACCATTGGATAACCTTTAGAGTTAGTTCTGCCCTTTGGGGGCATCCATGTAAGAGCTTGCAGGTGAAACTAGCAAGTTTCTTGTGTGCTCGATGGGAAAGGCCGGCGTGACGCCGAGTGTGGAAGCCGGAGACCCCGGGAAAGCGTGAAAAGTTCGCGTGAATGTGCGGGCTCCTGCCTTCTCGCCGGGTGAATGCTCAGCGACCTTCGGGCGGTGCGGGGATCGGTGCGGGGATCGGAGGAGGGCTTAGCCCGCCCGGCTTTGTGCTGCCTCCTCGCCCGAGGGGCCGGGCCGGGGCTCCCAGGGTGTGTGTCCCAAAGTTTCGCTTTTGGTGTGGGGGGTTCAAGTGGAGATGAACCCCATGTGCGTGTTTCATCCTAGGAGCTCCTCCTTCCAGCACCGCCGGCCCGGTGGCGGCTCCTTTATTTTGGCACGAAAGCGAGCTGGAAGTTTGAGGGGGTTTTCACTGCTCGGATAACTGCCTCCTGAAATGTAAGGAGAATTCAGACCCAAATGATGGCGGAAGTCCCACCTCCGTCCTGGTGCTATTGGTGAAAATGGGTTTTGAGTCTGTGGGTCGATGGATCCTGAGAAGCGATTGGCCCGGGGGAATAGGAAACGTGCAGTGTGTCCCTGGCTTCGCGGGGTGCTGTGCGGGGCGGGTGGGGGCCGCCCGGGAGCCGGGGCGGGGGGGCGGGGGTCCGGGGGGCCGCCCGGGAGCCGGGGCGGGGGTCCGGGGGGCCGCCCGGGAGCCGGGGCGGGGGGGCGGGGGTCCAGGGGGGCCGCCCGGGAGCCGGGGCGGGGGTCCGGGGGGCCGCCCGGGAGCCGGGGCGGGGGGGCGGGGGTCCGGGGGGCCGCCCGGGAGCCGGGGCGGGGGGGCGGGGGTCCGGGGGGCCGCCCGGGAGCCGGGGCGGGGGGGCGGGGGTCCGGGGGGCCGTGGCCTCCCCCCGCCAGGGGCTGGTTCTGAGCCGGTTGTCACTGCCGTGTTGCTTGGGAGGCGGGCAGCCCGTGGCAGCTTTTACTTTGAGAATCAAGTCCTGTCCTCCCTCGCCGAAGCCCTGGAGGTTTTCCTGGAGCCCGTCGGAGCAGCGTGACCCGGTCTGTTACCGCCGAACCGAACCGGGAAGGTGTCCGTGCGCCTTTCTGACCCCCGCTGCCCAGCGCGCAGTCTGGTTCCGGCTGGACGGACGCACTTAATTGTGGAATGATTGTTAAATCGTGTTCCATTCAGAAGTGATTTTTGAAAAGGAAGACTTACTTTTTCACGTGGATCCCCGAATACAAATACTATGAAGAAATGCTATTGATAGATTGAAACACTATAAAAATCTGAATCAATTATGAAGATAAGCGTAGTAATTGATATCTAGAAATCCTATCTCTCAGGAGCTGATAAAAGGCCTTGGAGGAGTTAAAAAGGACCCTTCCATGGAATGGTCATGTCTTTGATTCCTAGCAGAACCCCTCCTCCCCTGACCCAGATCCTACTTGTTTTTCTTATAAATTTATTCCATTCAGTAGAAGGTAAGCTCCTTGAGGGCAGTGATTTTCAAAATTGTCTTGTAGACTTTGCACCTGGCACAGTTCTGTTTGAACATAAGAGGCACTTAATAAGGCTTATCTGATTTCCCAGATTCTTTTACCTTCCCAAGAAGCTCAGCTCAGATTCCACCTCCTTGGTATGATTCATTTGCTGATGTTCTTTACTACTAGTGCTTTCCCCAGTTACTTTGGCTGTATTTTTATATTTGCTTATTTTAACCCCTTTGGGGGGGAGGGCCAGGGAGAAGACTTTTATTTTTCTGTCTGGGTCCCTAGCGTGGCACATGGATAATAAATGTGTATTGATTGATTGATATTAGGAGAGTTTGAGATTATGTATAAATGTGCAAAGAAGGGAAGGGAAGGGAAGGGATTTTAATGCATATCTCTTCTTTGGAGAGAAGCCTGGTCATTATAATTGCTTAGCATTCAGTAGACTGTTTAAGAAGGAAAAGAAGTATATAATACATTTTAGAGAGATTTCCATTAATAGTTGGTTTTTATAAATATTTTGGCACTTAGAAGTAAATTTTATATCTTTGGAAAATGTACTTATGTACATTAACTCTTTCCCCAAGGAAGCCAGGTATGGCAGTGGATCGAGTGCTGAACTGGTATTAGGAAGACTGGAATTCAGATTTGGGCCTGGACCCCTTCTAGCTGTGTGACCTTGGCCAAGTCATTTAACCTCTGCTTGCTTCAATATAGTGAAAATAATAATGGCACCTACCCCAGAGGGTTTTTGTGAAAATAAAATGAGATGATATTTGTAAAGCACTTTACAAACCTTAAAGCTCTGTGAAATACTGTTACTGTATACGAGGCCTTGCCATAATAAAAATGTGCTAGTTTCTTGGCTAACTCAACTGGAAGACTGCAGGGTTTGTGTTTTTTTAATCTAGTCAGTCTTTGACTATCCATCTCTGCTGACCGTGTACCTTAGAGTCCTCTTAGTTTTGGCCAGGGCCCCTGTAGGATACCCATTTAGAATGCCCATGGCATTTTTTGAAGATGATTTTTCTCTCTGGTCCCAGCTCCTCTATCCCTCATTTTACATGTGGCCTTGGGTGAGTCAGCTGATGGGGCTTTGGTTTCCTTCTCTGTAAAGTGAAGAGCTTGAGTAAGTTATCTTTCTAGATTTGAGTTTCAGTTGTGTTCCACCTTACTTGAATGGTCTTTTTGGCAGCTCTCACTGTACCTCTTTGGGCCTTGTGTCCTTACTATTAAATGAGGGGATGGATTAGATTTTCTCTCAGGTCCCCTCTAGCTCTGTATACTATGATTCTGTGAGGAATTGAATTAAGGTCACCCACTTTTTCTTACTTACACTATTAAAAAGCCTAATCTGAATTTGGTTTTAGCTAGTGTCATAGAAGATACTCCCAATGCTTGAACTTCATAATAGCCTTTGAAACAGAAATGGATGGCTTGGGTTTTTTTTAGGCGTTTTGGTATTAAATTATCCTGGGATCCTCATGTAGAAATGTTGTCTTCAGAGTACATGCTCCCAAACCTGATTTATAGGTGAGGCAGTTTTAAAATGGGGTCATTCCAAACTTTATATTGAAGTTTTCTTGCACAAAAGTAGGATATATGCTTAAAGCAAGGGGTATGAGATTGACTAGTATGACCCAATGGTGTAAATACTACATGTTCCTTTTTTGATGTGACTTTACTAGCAAAAATTCGTTATTAAATAACACCATTCCTTTTGTATACTTATAGAACATAGGGAATTGGTGGTTCTAGAATTGATTGACCCATCCTGTTCTTCCATACCTGAGTAAACAGAAGGTTAATTTTTTTAGTAGCTTTTCTTAACTGTATGAGCCATTTAGAGCTATATTTTTATAAAAATTATTTAAAATCTTGAGCAGCATCTGTGGTCATCGAAAAATAAGTGGCATTTTTCAAAGTCTAAAGTAATTTGGCTCCATTTTATACCCAATAAGCTTAGCTACTTACAGGGTCAGAATAGATGCTTTGCTTAAATTTGATTCTCACTCCTCCGGATTGGAACTCTTAAGAAAAAGGGAACCCTTTAAAAACATGGTTGAGATGAATTTTTAAAATTTACACGAGGAAATAAATTTGTATTTTTGATGATGTTTTTTTCCTGACGTGTTTAACAAACAAAATTTAGAAAGGGTGGAAGCAGGTTTTTAATGATTAATCTTTGGAAGTCTATCAGAAGCATTTTATGATGCTAAGCCTTGCCCTTACTTACATTCTTTTTTTCTGTCTAATTTTTTTTTAAATTTTAAAAGTAATATTTTTCTAATTACATATAAAGTGAATTTTTAACATTTGTTTGTAAAATTTTGAGTTCCAAATTCTCTCCCTTCCCTCCTTCTCCTCTCTCCCTGATGTGGTTAAGCAGTTTTATAAAAGTTGGTTATAAATGTGTGCAAAACACATGTACATATTAGTCATGCTGTGATAAAGCCACAGACCAAAATAGTAAAAAAAAAACAGTGAAAAATAATAGTATGCTTTGATCTCTGTTCAGACTTCCATCAGTTCTTTGGAGATAGAAAGCATTTTTCATCATGAGTTCTTTGCAATTGGCTGAGATCACTGTATTGCTGAGAATAGCTAAGTCATTCACAGTTGATCATTGTACAGTATTGCTGTGACTGCTGTACGGTGTTCTGGTTCTGCTCACTGCACTTTGCATCAATTCATGTAAATCTTTCCAGGTTTTTCTGAAATCATCATTTCTTAAAGCACATTGGTATCCCATCACAATCATATACCATAATTTGTTCAGCCATTCCCCAATTGATGGGTGTCCCCTCAATTTCCAATTCTTTGCCACCACTGAAAGAGCTGCTATGAATGTTTTTGTACAAATAGGTCCTTTTCCTTTTTTAAAAAAATCTCTTTGGGATGCAGACTTAGTAGTGGTTTTTCTGGGGCAAAGGGCCTGCACAGTTTGATAACTTTTTAGGCGTACATAGTTCCAAATTTTTCTCCACAGTGGTTAGATTAGTTCACATCTCCAAAATCAGTGCAGTAGCGTCCCAATTTTCCCACATCTACATCCAAGATTTATCATTTTCCTTTCTGTTACACTAGCCAATCTGAGGGAGTACCTCAGAGTTTTTTTTAATTTGCATTTCTCTAATCAGTAGTGTTTAGAGCTTTTCTTCATATAATTATAGATACCTTTGATTTCTACTTCTGAAAACTGCCTGTTCATATCTTTTGGTTATTTATCAATTGGGGAATGTCTTATATTCTTACAAATTTTACTCCCTTCTCTATATATTTGAGAAATGAGGCCTTTATCAGAGACAATTGCTGTAATCCCTACCTGTATTCTTCAGAATTACAAAGGTCTTTTAGTTTCTCTGAGAATTCACTGCCAGTATTTTAAGAAATTCTAAGAATTTGACTGTAGCCTAGTCCTATTTACAGTGCATATATCCCAGGAACTTTGGAGAAGTATCCCTGCCTACCTGAGTTTGGGATTCTTAGAAGCTTTTCCACAATCTATTGATTGGTTGGAATTTTTCCCGTTATAAATTCTGTCTTGTTTGAGTACTTTAGCCCCTTGGTACTTCAGTTTCTCAATATGTAAAATGAGAAAATTGGATGAGATTACCCCTAATGAAATTGTATATAGTTCTGAAGCACCCTCTGATCATCCATTAAATACCTCCTCTTATTCTTCATGGCATAAAAGTGACATGTCAAGTACATGCTGATCCTACCAAACTGAAAAGTCTTACAGTGGACTGATGGATTGTTTGTGCTGTGGGAGGACAACCCTAGAGCATTTAGAGAGACTCGATCTGGTGGAAATTGCCAGGAGAATGATTGGTAAGGAGTAGAGAGGGTCTGTTCAGTGTTAGTAGCTACACTCATGAGAAGATCTTTCTCAGGTGTTGGGATCATGTAGTAAATAATTGACCAGAGATACTTGAGGAAGGGAGGAAAAGATAGGGTAAGGAGAGGCAGTGGAATGTAGTAGATGGAGGTTTAGCCTTAGTGTCCAGCCTTTGATATAAGTTATTTAATCTTTTTGTTTCTCAAGTAACTTCAAAACAAAAGTCAGTCTTTTATTTTATTTTCCCTGCTGCAGAGTCCTGCTTACCTATTTGTGTTAATTTTTTTCCGTGAACAAACATTTTGGATAATTAATCTCTCTTTCCAGTAGTATTCTTCTCCACTGAGGGTGAAAACAAAAAGAATAATACATAGCTTAATACAGAGCTGCATAATCTAGCAAAACCAGTTTACGTATTAACCATTTCCAAAATTCATCACCTTTCTATCAGTGACTTGTTCTATCTTCATTCTTTTGGATTGTGTTTTATCATTGCTTTGATTAGTTTTAAAACCTTTGAAAGTTATTTTTCTCTACATCATTTTCATTGTTCTGCTTCTACTCACTTTACTCTGCATCAATTCTTAGAGTGTTTTTTCCCAGGGTCCTCTGAAACTGGTTGTTTATGTTTTATAGCACAATAACATTTCATTACATTAACATACCATAGTTTGTTTTGCCGTTCTCCAAAAGAAAGAGACTCTTTTACTTTCCAGTTTTTGGCTACCGTGAAAAGAGCTGCTACGAATGTTTTCCTATATTTCCTCTTCCTCTTTCCTTTGGGCATAGACCTAGCAGTGGTATAGCTGGGGTGAAAGGGTATGCACAGTTAGGTCACTTTCTGGTTATGGTTCTAAATTGCTTTCCAGGAGATGGTTGGACCATTTCAGGGCTTCACCTAGCACACTAGTGTGCCTTTCCCCACAGCTCATCTACCATTTGTCATTTTCCTTTCTCCTCTTTTGCATTGTGTGTGAAGTAAAACCTTAAAGTTTCTTCAGTTTGCGTTTCTTTAATTATTAGTGATTTAGAGCATTTTTTCATACTGTTCTTGATAAATTGGATTTTTTTCTTTGCAAACTTACTGTTCTTTTGAACACTTTGACCATTTATTTATTGGGGAATGACTTTTTTTCCTATGTATTTGAATTAGTTTCTTACATATCTTGGATATGAGACTTAGAAATTTGCAGCAAATGATTTTTCCCAGTTATTTCTAATGGTTCATCTTCTATAATGCCCTCATTTTACAGATGAATAAACTGAGATCCAGAGAGTTTATCATTTATCTAGAATGACATGGGTAGCAAACTGCAAAGGCAGGATATGAACCCAGTTCCTCAGAGTACAAATGAGTTAATGTATGTAAAAAGCTTTCCAAATCATATAGTGCTGAGCAAGTGCTACCAAGACCACCAACCATTTTTTTTCCTACTGTATTGGGCTGCTATGGCTGTTTTTCCTCACCTTCAAAAGTTGCTGAATTTATGACATTTTGAATTGTTTATTTAGTCTTGTGTTCCCCCCCCCCCAAATATCAGTGTTTTTGTTTTGTTTTTTTGAAAAAACTATATTCATCTTGTTTAGATTAAGATAAAAATTTTGTTCATGTAAAATTATCTGCATATTTGTCAGAAATTATTAGTTAACATTTTTGTTTTTAATAAAATACTCAAGAATATTTTAGTTAAAACATTTGTATTGACATAATACAATTCTTCTATATTTTCATAAACATGTTTATGGTTAAAATTCAAGCCAGTTGTTGACACTTTAAAGGATTGTAATGTTTCTTTTTATTCATCTCCATGTTCTATAGTTGTGTAGTTTTGTAAAAATATTCTACAGTACAGCACATTATTGACCAAAATCCTGTCATGCTTCTGGTACATGATAAATTTGAGATGAAACAAAGCTACAAGCAATTATAAAAACCTAAATATTTATGACTGAAGGTTAAGTTAAAGGTTACATTATCATTCACAATTAAGACTTGTGATTTCAGTGTTGCTTTACCATGAGACAAGCTATAAACTATTTTTTAACTAAATCTCAGTCACACCTTTTTTCTTCATGAAGTACTTTGTCATTGTCTCCTATTGGTTTTCTCTGACATGCAGAATTTCTTTAGTGTCTTTCCATGTTGAGCACTGTTCTAGTTTCTCAGGATTCAGAAGCAAATGGGAAGAGTTGCTGCTGTCAGTGTCGGCTCTCTGTTTCACAGAATGGAGCTGGAAATTGTACAGCCTAGAATTTGGATGGATCTGTAGATATCATGCTGTCCAGTGCTCAGAAAGGAAGTTATGTCCTTGACTTCACTCAGTGCAGCCGGAGCTCCAGAAAGAGCCACACTTGGGGCTGAAGCTTGTCAGGTCTCCTTAAAATTTCTCGTTTTTCCACCATCCCTATTTACTTCAGACTGAATGTTTCTAGGTATCAATGCCTAGAACATTGATTTAAACTTGACAGCGAATTATTGGTGAAGGAGATGATTGGTACTTTGTAATTTGTTACTTAGAAACACAAGCCTTTTGGACCTATAGTTACTTGGTGTTTTGGAAGTGGTTTTAGAATAAGTAAAATTATTTAATAATGTATTTGAGATTTAGGTGACACAGGTAATAAAATGTTAACTTGGAAATTAAGACTTTTGTTTGAATCCTGCCTTAGACACTTACTAGCTGTAAGATCATGGGCAAGTCACTTAACTTCCCTCAGCCTTAGTTTCCCCATCTGTAAAATGGAACTAATAATAGCACTTACCTCATAGGGCTTCTCCAAGGCTTAAATAAGAATACAAAGCACTTTGCAAGCCTAAAAGTGCTATATAAGTGCTGTCTGTTATTATTTTTCTTAGGTTAGTATAGGGCCAATGTGATTGGTGTGTCAGCATTTGAGAGAAGTAACATTAAAAGAATATTCAGCCAATCCAGACTATTGGGGGGGGGGGGGGGGCTCTTAGTTACACATTTCCCCCCTGTACCAACACTAAGCTTATTAGTAAAATACATTTTTTCTAGCTTTTTTTAAATGATAGAGTTGGTGATCACAATTTTAAATTCAATAAATGGGCTAGATAGCTACTGACAGTTAACTT
Source organism: Notamacropus eugenii (assembly GCF_028372415.1). NCBI lineage: Eukaryota > Metazoa > Chordata > Mammalia > Diprotodontia > Macropodidae > Notamacropus > Notamacropus eugenii. The sequence goes on from NC_092874.1 coordinate 422,056,114, forward strand.
TGAGGTTTGGTTTCTAAGTCTCTAAAATGTCAATATCGCTATCATTATCATGTATATAGCACTTTAAGGTTTACGGAACTCTTCACAAATATTTCCTTTTAAGCTCCCAACCATCTTCTGAGGTAGGTGCTCTTACTATCCACATATTATAGATGAGGAAACTGAGATATAGGGAGATTAAGTGATTTGCCCAGGATCTCCCAGCTAGTGTCTGAAGCAACTCAGCTCACCCTGACTCCAGGTCCAGGATTATCCATTTCAACACCTAGCTGCCTCTATTAAGGTGTTGAGTAATATCAAATATTTGAGATCCTTGTAAAAGATGATTTATGTCACTATGTACTTATTGGGTTGTCAGAGAATCAGAATAGTGTGCTAGGTAAGCGTAGTCCTCAACACAAATGGTTGTGATAGTGACGCTTTTTGGTTCTAACTTCAGTTGTTCATTTGTGACTGACCCTTTGTGGACCACCTAGCACACCAGTACTTACTGTCCATGGAGTTTTCTTGGCAGACATACTGGAGTGGTTTGCCATTTCTTTCTCCAGTGAATTAAGGCAAACAGTGAGTGACTTGCCCAGGGTCATATAGCTTGTAAGTGTCTGAGGCCAAATTTGAACCTATGTCTTTACTTTTAGGATCAGAGTAATATTAGTTTGTGAGGAATAAATAAATGAGAGGCTTATTTGGTTGTGAACTTTGCTTCTCAGAGAGGATATGTTTCACCTTTAAATATATTACTAATATATGTCATGGCATGTATAAATTAAACTTTTTCTGAACTTTACCATAAAATCTTCCTCCTAATTGGGGTTAACTTTTTATATTCTCACCTTGAATGGAGAAGGACAAGAACTGCACTGGAAATTGATCGCCAGTTATTAGCACCTACTTAAGAAGAGTGAGTAAGCTCTGTTAGCCATTTATCTCTCTTTGGAAATAGGATTATAGGTCAAAGCCTGAATTTTTGTATAGAAAAAAAGCACGTTGACCTGCATTTAATGTTGATTTATGCCTTCAGCATATAGTAGCTCTGTAAAGGGAATGCATTCTATTAGTCCCTAAGTTTGGTACAGCGCTGCTCTAAACAAAAGTATATGTGGAGGTATAAGAACAGTATTACAACATGATGGGCACTTTATAAAAATGCAGTCCCTCTTTTCACACATGTATTCACTGAATGCACTGGGGCTGCTTTGACCTGCTCTGTGCCAGTCATACTGACTAACTCTAAATGTGAGCTCCTTCAGGGAAGGGATTATTTGCCCCTTTGTTTATACACTAGTGCTTAACCCAGGGCCTGGTGCATAGTAAGCACTTGTTAAAGTACTTGTTGACCAATTGCCTACCTCTGAAGTGTTTTTATTGTTGAGGGGGAGAAATCTCTAAATTTAACTTAGATCTCCGTTAGTTTTGAACATTAGTAAATAATTATGTTTACGAAGTTCTTAAGATGTATTGGAGGGTCTTCTAGAAGATCTGAATCCTAAAAGAAGAAAGAAACTTTTATTATGCTCCCAATGATGAAGTAGAGTCACAAATGCTGTCCCCTCAGATCATATGGTGAGGGGCAGAGGAAAAGTAGAGCAGGAGAAGAAAGAAGAAGAGTTGGTGATTTCTTGCTTAGGATTACTGAGGGTTACTCTTGGTCAGTCAGATAACAATAATAGAGAGATTTGTTATCTGCCTGGGACGTGTATCTGCTACATAACAGAGAACTTTAAAAGACTTATTTGAACAGCGTAACAAGTATTTTTAGATGTAAAGAGTAGACGCAGAGAAAAAAGCAGAATTAGTAGTTGGTATGTCAATAAATTCACAGAAGAAAAAAGGAAAGGAGCCCCTCAAGTGTCTATACAACAAATGTCCAAAATTTAGGGAACAGGAGGAAGTAGAGGACATATACCACAAGGGGGCACATTTGACTGAGCCACATACCATTGAGGCTTAGTGGAATGAATCCCATGACTGCACTATGGTTCTGGATGAGCACACTTAAATCACAAGAAACAGGAGAGGTAAAAGAGGGGATGGGGGGATAGTGCTGCATATTGAGAAGATATATTCATGTTAAGAAGTTCAAGCACCAGAGGAATGAATCGAGAAAGTATTTTGAAGGTCAAGTGGACCTTTCTCATTGGTGTAGTCTGTAGACTGTTTGGACCAAAAGGGAAAATAGATGAGTTTGGGAGACAGATCACAAATTTGACCCAGAGTTATGATGTAGTAGTGATGGTGAGCTTAAATTATCTGAACATCTACTGGTAGAGGCTCTCTTTCTCCCTTTCACCACCTCTTCTTCCCCCCACACCCCCTTTCCCTGTTCTCCCACCTTTCCCCTATCTCAGTTAAGAAAAAAAGGCAGAGCAGGTAACAACTTTTTAACTTTCCTTAGTGATGATTTCATCCTTCAAAAGGTGGAGTAACTAATCGGATTCTCACTATTAGGAGGTACAAGTTGCTAGGGTGTAAATAATGGGTATCTTGCGGGGTGCGTGTGATAATTCCATCTTAGAGTTTGTGCTAGAATAATAGAAGAAATTTAGATATAATCACATAGTCTGACATGTTAGCAGTTATAAGTCAGTTATCAAACAATAATTAAGTTCTTATTACGTGCCAGGCACCTTATTAAGTACTGGAGATGCAAATAAAAGCAGAAATATAGTCTCTGCTCTCAATGAACTTACATTCTATTAGGGAAAGACAACATATAAAGGGATTTGAAGAGTTAGGGTTTGATGGGCAGAGAAGATACCCTCAAGGGGGACATAGTAAAGTGCAGTCAAAAACAAATCCAGAAGAAGAATGCAAGATGATAGTTTGGGAGCCTTCCTCAAAATGGAGGTTTCTGGAGGGACTCATCTTTGGAAAAAGGGTTCCATGGAAGTGGAGAAATGTACCAGGGTGAGAAGATCACAGAGGGTTGAAGGAAGTTCCAGGTTAAGACAACTGAGACATGGTGGCAAAATCCAAAGAGTTCAGGATACCTGTGGGGATAAAGTAACCCTTGATTTTGGGAAAGTAGGATTCTATTAAGTCAAACACATGATTCAGGAGAAGTTGACTTAGGAGGAATTAGAGGTGCTCAAGAATGAAATTACAAAAATACAAAGGGAAATAATTTCATTGTGAAAGAAAATGAGATTTGTTTTTAGATATTAATGTGGATGCATAGGGAACTCACCTATCAGCATAGATTTTAGAAAGAAATGTACAGAAGATGAAACCAAGATGAAATTAGTGTTCTACAGTTCTGTAAAGATGGTATCAGGAAAGCTAAAACTCTGGAATGACCTGGGATTGGATGAGAGGAGCAGTGGGTGGTTTTTCTTTTTTGTTTTAACTATTTTGAGAATAAGAAGAGGATCAAGAAATGATAAGACTTCTGTTTGGGATGTTGAACTGCTGGCTTCTTTTTTAATCTCCATTTCTTTGCAAAGCAGAAAGACTTTTATATGGAGAATGGCAAAGTAAAAATGATTAACAGAATTTCTACCTAAGATAAGGAAGGAGATCTAGTAGGAGAGCAACCTGTTGCTCTTGATGAATTCAGTTACCTCACCCAGAGGAGCTATATATCAATCCTCCAGTCCTGAAAGACCTGGCAGATGAGATGGTTGAGCTACTGTTGGTGATGTTTGCAAGTTGAAGGTAAAGCAAATTGGAGAAGAGTAGCCTAATTTTTAAAAATGGTATGAAAAAATTATTAACTAGCCTTAGGGCAGCGAGCTTGATAAAAAGCTAGCATGATCTCATCAAGAACAGGTCCTCTCAGACAAACTTTTCAATTTTTTGGGCAGTATTACTAAACTTAGACGGAAGAATATTGTGACTATAGTTTACCTTGATTTGAATTAAGCTGTTGATAAAGTATTTTAACAAACTATTCCTGTGGAGAAAGTGTAGAGAGATGGATTAGCCAGTACAATAAGATTCAAAATCAGTTGGACGGCCATACGCAAATCGCAGCTCTTTTTGATTCAGTGTCAGTCTGTCCTGAGTATCCCAGGGTTCTATGCTTGGCTCTTTGCTATTTGACATTTTAATCAGTGACTTGGAAAAATGCATTCATGGAATGCTTATCATCTTTGCAAATGACATAAAGCTGGGAGGGATAGCAAACTGTGAAGGGCAGTGGGATTCAGAAGGTTCTTTAAAAGCTGGAGCATTGGGCTTGATCTAATTAAGATGAAATTCAATAGAGGTAAATGTAAAGTCTTGTACTTGAGTCTAAAAAATCAACTTAAGTGTGAGTAGAGAGCTATTTTGAAAAGATGGAGGCTTTAGTGGACAGCAGGTCTAATATGAGTCTGCTGTTTAATGTGGCAGCTAAAAAAGCTTAATGTAATTTTTGACTGCTTTCAGAAGCTTACATAGCTTCTGGGACTAGGAAGATGATAATACCATTGCCGTACTTCATCTAGAATATTATTTTCAGTTCTGGGCACCATGGCTTAAGGAGATCATTGATACGCTGGCATGAACAGAGAGTGCATGTGGAATGATGAGAGGCCTTGAGGCCATAACATAAGAGGATAATCTGAAGGAGTTGTACATGTTTAGTTTGAAAAAGAGAAGACTCTCAAGGGACAAGATAGCTGTGTTCAAGTATTTGAAGGGATTAAATTTGTTCTCTTTGACCATAAAAGGCAGAACCCAGGTGGAATGGGTGCAAGTTGCAAAAAGGCAAACTTAAAGTAGATGTATTAGATGTATTATCTTAATGTGTTGTATTCAGTATTTGGTTCTTTCTACTTCAGTTGTTGTAGCCCTTGTGACATTGTTTTCTTGGTTCTGCTTACTGTACCCTGCCTCTGTTCACATAAGTCTTGCCATTTTGTTGTTTCTTACTGCACTGTAATATTCCATTACATATGTATGTGTCAGTTTGTTTAGCTGTTCCCTAGTCGTTGGGTATCCATTCCCTCCCCTCCCCGCCAGTTCTCTTTCTTACTGTCATAACAAATATTAATTACTATGATTATTTTGGTGTACATGGGACCATCAATTCTATCTTTTGACCTCTTTGTGATCTATTTCTACCAATGGAATCTCTGGGTCAAAGGGTGTGGATATTTCAGTCACTTTTTGAGTATAGTTCCAAGTTGCTTTTCAGAAAGCACTAGTCGAACCAGTTCACATTTCCATCAAAAATATGTGAATTTTTGTATCTTTTCAAAATCCCTCAAAAAAATGTTATCATCTTTTGTCATTTTTGCCAATGTTCTGTATATAAAAATGACACTTAAAAGTTTGCTTTTGATATACATTTCTTATTAGTGATTTGGATAATTCTTTCTAAATTTCTACAGTAGGGATTGTGTCAATAGACCTCTCTGGCATTCTGTTGAAACCTATGGTTGCCTCAGAATGTTTTGTTGCCTTCAGTTGAGTGAGTGCTAAATTTGAGAACTGTATGTTAATATTCTTTGACCACTTAATAGTGGGGAATGGTCCTTGGTCTTATATATTCTTTTGTCTATCAGACCTTTCTCAGAGATACTTGATACAAAGATTTTCCTCCCTAATCTAGCTTTTCTTGTTCTAGTTCCATTGATTTGATTCTGTTAGTGCAAAAACTTTTCAGTTTCATGTAATCAGAATTATCCATCTTCTATTTTGTGATGTGTTTCTTGCTGGTTTGGTTAAGAGCTTGATCCTTAGCCATAGCTGTGAAGGATACTTGATTTGGGTGTCTTCTGATTTTTTTACATTTATTTTTCAGTCTGACTTTTTATATAGTTACTTATAATTTTGAACTTATTGTACTTAAAAGTTGTTGGCCTAACTGTAATTTATGCCACACTGATTTCTGGTCCCAGTAGTTGTATATAGCTTAATTGCAGCTCTTATCCTCCTTGACCTTTCTTTCACTTTTGACCTAATTGACCACCTCTCTCTTACTCATTCCTGGACTTCTCCGACACTGTTCTTCTTAGTATCCTGTGTAAGACTGTCATCAGTTTTTCCCTTTCTAGATAGTCTTGGGTGCCTCCCATGGCTCAGTCTAGGGTTGAGCCTAGATTCTCTCTAGACATCTCTCTCGGTGATCCCCTTGACTCCCATGGGTGCTGATAGCTTCCTGTTGCCTCTTTATCTATTCTTTGATCTGATGTTATAGTACCTCTAAAGTGTTGCTCCAACCTCTGACTTTGTTTCATTTTATTCCCTTTCATCTACTTTGTTCCACTTAAATTTGGCTTATTACTTCATCCCTGGTCAACATGGCACTTTGCTTTTATACAAACTGTGTACCATGCATGGAATATACTCCTTCGTCATTGCTGTGTGTTAGATTCCTCAAAGGTAGTGTGGCAAAGTAGAGTGTAGGACTTACGTTCTGGGATAGGATTCTATTTGAGATAAGTATAGATAAAAGTGTTTGTAGCTCTTACAGTACTATACAGATGTCATCTAATATATTTGTCATCTTTCTGTCAAAGCTTAGCCTTTCTTCATTCCCCAGTTGCTAGTACTTCTTCCTTCAAATTATCTTGTATTATCTTTTTTGTTCTGCATGTATTATATTCCCCTGTAAACTCTTTGAGGGCAATAACTGTTTTGTTTTTGTTTTCGCATCTGTTTTAATATTTTATAAATTGACTTGAAATCTACAAATATAGAGGTGAAATGGCTATGATTAGTGTCCTACTTTAATGGAAATAACTTTACTTGGGACCAGACGTTAGAAAAAAATTTTGGATGATATTTGTGAGAATGCCTTAAACATTGGCTACCTCACCTTTTTTTGTTAGGGAAAGGAAAGGGACATAGAAGTATTTTCTCTGCTACCTACCCTAATGATTCCTCTATCAGTCTGATTTTTTTCATATAGAAAATTACCACTGTCATATAAGAACTGAGAACTAATGCATACTGAACGTTTATTTTTTTGAAGTTTCATTTTCTTTCCTACAAAGTAGAATAATAGCCTTGTAAAGTTACTAGTAGTATAATTGGCCTCAGGAATTAACCAGACTGTAGTTCATAGTATCATGATTTTAGAACTACTTAAATTATTATTACCCAGTCCCTCATTTTATAGATGAGGAAACTGAGATCCATTGAGGCTGAGTGACTTAACTGGCAATAAAGAGCAGAATTAGGCTTTGGACCAAGATCTACTGACTCCAATTGTTCTGTTATGTTGTACTGTCTTATTATATTGCCTTCCATTAAACATGCATGTAATTTAGTTTCTGTGATGTGTAGAAAGATCAAAGGCAGAAAGACTTGTTTTCTATTACCTCTTTTTAAAACTATGAGAGTAATATTTGTACATTATTTGCTTTTTAAAAAATTAAGTTGCCTACGTCTTCTCTCTGGGAATGACTTAAAACTGATGTTCTAAAACCATTACATATGATGTATTAAAAACCTGGGTAAACTGAGAGCTGGGAATCTCAAACTCTGGTTTTATCTTTATAAATATATCTTGTGCCAGGTGTGGTTATACACACCTGTAATTCCTGCTACCTGGGAGAGTGATGTAAGTGGAGCACTTGAATTTGGGAATTCTTAGCTGTGGCCGATCTAAAACTAATAAGGTATCTGTACTAACTCTGACATCAATACGGTGAGCCCTCTGGAGCCAGGGTGGCAGGTTGCCTATACCCTTGCAAACTGGCCCAGGTTAAGAAATGGAGCAAATCAAAGCTTCTGTACTGATCAGTAATGACATCAGTCCTGTGATTAGCTGTTGCACTTCCAGACTGGATGATGTAGTGATACCTAGTTTCAAAAACAAACAAACTGTAAACCTCTCCCCCCCTCAAAAAAACCAAACCAACCCAGTCCCCCAGATAATACCTTGCTATAAGCCAAGAGTAAAGAACTTTTTTCCTGATAAGTATTGCATGCAAGTAAAAAGCAAGTTAAACCTTTGGAATAAATTAAATTGCTTATCACTTTGACCCTTAAAAAGCTCCTGAAAGAAAAGGTGTACAAATCACTTTTTTAGAGTTAGAAAGCCCTGGAGAAATGGAAAAGCAGCATTCAGGGATTAGGGGCAGCAGAGGCAAAAAAGGGAGAAATATCTGTAGCAAGAAGAAGGGGAAAGAGAAGTTAGTATTTAGGGCAAAGGAGCATGGAAAGTAAGAAATAGGTGGGAAAGGGTATAAAAAAAGGGAAGAAAGTGGAGAAACAAGTGTCTGATGTATCTGATTTGCTGTTTTTGCTGTTGTGCATTTTTTTAAAAAGGGTTTTCCTACAGTAACCTCTGAGATTTTGTAGGTAGATTTTTTTTTAGGGCCTGGTATTTTTTTTTAAACAAGATTTATCTTATTGAATAAGGTATTTTTAAGTAATCTTAAAGGTTTTTAAAAATGTTTTAAATTTAAAAAAAAATTTTAAAGCTACAGATTTGCTATTCTGTTGTCCTTTTCTAAGACTGAATAAATATAGGACACATTATTTATAATGACTAGAACAAAAAAAATAGTCCTTATGGCACAATATTCCTGTTTGTGAATTTTTAAAGCAATTTTGTGTTGTCGTAGTTATTGACACAATGAGTTTCTTAATTTTAGAAAAATTGCCACATGCAAGTTTAAAATTAGTCCAAGGACTTGAGCTTCCCTACTTGTGCTTTAAGCAAATTTGAATGTGAAGGTTTATATTCACAAAACTAAATTAGAGGGTGATTCAGCTTTTTATAGAAAAGAAATTTTATTTTACATATTGAGTATCAGTCTTGAGATTTAAATTCCTACCGTATACTAGGCGCTGTGCTTAAGCACTGTAGTTAAGAATTTTATCGTTTGAAAGTCTTCAAGAAACTTAGTTGGGAACAAGGCACAATAATAGGGAAAGCTTAATCATACAATAGATGTCACAAGATAGTATATGATTAATTGGCGTGTGCTTGTTCTACATGATTAGGAGAAAGATTACTGTGGATTGGAGTAATCTAGGAAGATTTTGCGGAGGGAGAAGAGCTTTTAATTGGGTCTTTAAAATGAGTAAAACGTAAGTGAGAGAAAAGAAAGGGGTGGGGGGAAGTATTTCCAATAAGTGAGGAAAAAATGCTGAGGTAGAAAATTTCTAGGCATGCTCAAATGATAGGGGGCCGAATGGAAAATCTGAAAATATAAGTGGAGAAAAGCCTAGAAATATTTAAGTACTAATCCCCCCAATACTTGATTCATTCACATTTTAGAGTTTTTATCTGTGTCCCTATCTGACATTTCTCTTCAAAGAAATTTGCTCTCCCATGTATCATAGCAAGATCTTTAAGCTGTCTTCACGGGTTTTCATTGTACCACTTGCCTTTTTGTGTAGTGGAAAGAACACTGGACCTAGAGTCAGAAGAGCTAGACTTTAGTCCTGGCTTTGTCATTAGTTAGCTTTGTGACTTTGGAAAGGGAACGGATTCTTTGGACATCCGTTTCCTCCTGCTGGTTAAATGTAAGCTTCTGGAGGGTAGGGACTTTTTTTTGTTCTTGGTGTTTACAATCTCTCAGGGTGCCTTGTATATAGTGCATAGTACATAGAGACCTAATAAAGATTTGTTGAAGTGTTGAATCTATACAATAAGTATAATATATAACTAATTTTATATTAGTTTATGATAAAATATAATGATACTTTATATTACGTGTTAGTTTAGGAGAGCTGATTTCCAAGTAGCCGTAACCAACCTACTTTACAGAATTTCATTTAGCAAGATTTTAGAGGCTATTGAGTCTAGTGCAACCCAAGAATCTCCAGCATTTGGAAATGTGCTTGTGCTTTCAGCATCCTGTTGCACTTTGGGACATCCCTAATTATTAGGGTATTAGTTATTCATACATAATAAATTTCAGTCATGCTGCTGAATGAATGAGAGTTTTGTAAGAGTGATTTTCTGAGATCAGTAATCTTTGAATATCTAATAGATGAAAAATTGTCGTAGTGGGAGCCAGGGCTCATTAAGACTGGGAAATATTGAAGATCTGAGATGTTTCATTTTAATTTTCATCCTATACATCTGTATCTCCTCTAGCAGCCACAGAATGACAAGTGCTTTTGTTTTTTTCTTTTTGGAAAAGGGAAGTATTTTTAAAAAGCAAGTAATATCTTAATATTATTGAGAAAATCATTTGAATCTTGTAGATCCCCTGAAAGGGACTTGATTGACCCCAAGAAGTCTGTGGACCATACTTTGAAAATCATTATCCTCGATGAACGTATTTGATATGTTGCTTTTATTTTATTATAGTACTTGTTTTGAGTACAACATTATCATCATGACCAGCATTTATATAACCCCTACTGTGCACCAGGTACTGCAGTAAGCACTTTATAAATATTATCCCATTTGATCCTCAGAACAATCTGAAACGTCAGTGTTGTTATTATCTCCATTTTACAGGTAAGGAAACTGAAGCAGACAGAAGTAAAGTGATTTGCCCAAGGTCGCGTAGCTACTGAGTGTAAGAGGCACAATAAGAACAATTCTGCATTTCACTAGAAATGTGTTTTTCCTTTAAATATGTTATTTAAACATATAGTAAAGTCCTCTTGATGCCTTGCAGAGTCCAGCAGAGCCTTCATAGGTCCTACGAAGTTAGGAAGGTAATGGACAAGTATGCTTACAGATCTATTATAAGCCCAGTGACTCTGACTTCTGTCTAAACCCCAAAACCCAGCCCTAGCTCAGTGGAACGAACAATGCACACCAGTGAAATCACAGATTTTTAAGGTATTTAGACATGTTATTGGAAAAGAATTACTGGTTCTCACAGTATGTTTTATTATATACCAGGGCAAAATATTTTTTAGCAAGATTACTATGAGACTTAGAAAGAGAGATGAGTGGGAAATGGGATACTCCCAGGGAAATTTGCTTTATAACAAACTTTGCTTTATAGGTTGAGCAAGGGCTCATTTGTACTTTTAAGTCTGTACCAAGAGTTCTTAACCTGGGGGCATGAACTTCTTTTTAAAAAATGTTTTTCTATCTATTTGTAGGCTTTACCAGACTGCCAAAGGGACCAAAGAAGGCTAAGAACCCCTGGTTCACTCTTCTTCTGCCCTCTTTCCCCAAGTTCGTTGGAAAACTCACTTTTTACACTCATCTGAATCATTTCTGTTACAAAATTTGAATCCTTTAAGATATGTACTTGTAGCGTCAGAGGTCTTTGGAGTAGTTGGTGACTAGCATTCCCTAAAGTCATCTCTTCTCCCATACTTATAGTTTGACTCTTCATTGAGTCTGTAATGTTATTGATCTAAGGCTTCCATCTCATGGTTCAGATTGACCCTTGCTTTTGCTCTCTCCTAAATCCTTCATTAGGTGTCTATACAACATTCTGGAAGTCTTCTTTGCAGCACACATGTGGTTTCAATTCATACTCGGGCTTTTTTGTTAAGGTATCTCTAGAAAAGGAGACTTTTTAACCTTCAATGCAGAAAAAATTGTCAAAAGGTACCTTGCATGATTTAGGTGAATTTCACAGGAATTGTTTCTCTGTTGTATTTCTTCTTAGTCACAGAAATTTTGGTCTTAATTTTTTTCTGATAGATTGTGACTGTTTAATAGAAAATTAAGAAGCTGATTTTTGAATATATTTTTGTATTACAGTAGTTAATTCCTTTGAAATGGTTTTGATTTATAAATTATTAGAATCAATATCTTGCACATATTAGGCATCTAATAAATACTAGTTGGCTGCAAACATAAATGTTTTTTAGATGGTGAGACTATGATTCTATGCCATGAATTAAGATAGTCTCTAAATGGGTAGAGAAATAGAAGAAAAATAAACAAGGCCTATTATTAGGCCTCATTATTATGTTAAATACTGTAACTAAAGAAATTTTGTGCAAGTTGGTTGCTTAGGCTGCCTATCATGTGCTTTTAGACAGCATAAAATAGATGACCTGAGGGTGCCACATGCATGTGCCTCCTCATTCCCCAGCGTTACCCTTTTCCCCTCTTTTCCTTCTTTCCCTTCTCTTTCTTCCTTTCAAGAAACCTGAATCAGATTTGAGATTCAATGGTATTTTGTTTTCAGGGATACCCTGCTTGATACTTTACAACAGAACTTGTTAGTCAAACTGTAATATTGTCTGAGTATCATTAAGTTGCTAATCAGAAGATAATTTAAATCGATTTCTTATGACAGGGTTTTGAGGAGAAAATTAAGAAGCTGATTTTTGAATATATATTTATTTTAAAATATTTCATTTCTTTGAAGTGATTCTTGGCTATAACAGGGATTCTTAGCCTTTTTTGTGTGTGTCTTAGAGCCTTTGAGCAGTCTGAAGCCTTCTCAGAATAATGTTTAGAAATACGTAAAGCAGAACACCTAGGATTACAGAAGAAACCAATTATATATTATGTATCACATATTATTTAGTTTTAAAAATATTTTAAAAGCAAGATTGATGGACTCTACCTAAAGAACTGCTGTCTTTGGGACTTAGCAATTGGTGGCCAGATTATTGTGATACCTTTTGACAGTTTGAGTTACTTGAATATACTAATAACCTTAGAGTTCTCAGATTGTTTAAAAACAATTATGTCACTGTGATTCTTGTTTTCTAAGAGATCCTTGTTTGTTTTTAACATTACATTTGATGCTTTTTTTCCCCATTTACATAGGTTGCACAGAGCATTGAGGATCATCATCAAGAAGTAATTGCTTTCTGCAGAGAAAATGGTTTCCATGGCTTGGTTGCATATGACTCTGATTATGCATTGTGCAACATCCCCTACTATTTCAGTGCCCATGCCCTAAAACTGAGCCGTAATGGGAAAAGTCTCACAACAAGCCAATATCTGATGCATGAAGTTGCCAAGCAACTGGACCTGAATCCAAATCGTTTTCCTATTTTTGCTGCTCTATTAGGTAGGTGGAGTGGCGAGAAAAGTTTATGTATATTATGTAGGAGTTAAGTTTACCAACATCAAGAGTAGCAGTTTTATTTATATTACTGCAAGCCTTGTGAAGCTATTTAAATTGTTTAAAGAGCCTTAACCTAGGGGCTTCCTGAATTTTCAGCATTATTTTATGATTTAACTAGCTGCTGTAGGTATCTAGAAGATAGCTACATCTTTCTCATGTGCTTGTCTACTCTTCCCCTCAGACTGAAAGAAAAGTTTGCTTTCAAAATAGAAATTTAAACTTTGGCTTTTTGTGTGTCTGTGTGTATAGATAATAAGCTCATGATCTTGTTTTCAGACATTTTAACTGCTTAAAGACTAATAAGTGAGTTAACAGGTGAGTCACAGCTTGATAATAGGTAAAATATGTCTTAAATAATTATTTTTTAAAATTATGAGCTGGCTGTTTAGTAAAATGGGTTGAAGATTTTGGACATGTATATTTACATGCAAAAAATTAATAACATGCATTGTTGATGTAGGTATTGCAGTTACTCCTTTTTGTATTGGTGATGAGAATTTTAAATGAACAAATACTCTGCCACTTTACCTTCCAAGGACTCTGTTTTTCTGTTGACATTAACCAAAAATGACAAAAATGAATATTCTTATTATCTGAATCTTGCCCAGTTAAGTGGTAAAATGTGCTTTATTTTTAACAAGATATTTAATAAATATTTATTGAATTGGATTGGACCACTTCAGTGGAAACTGAAATGTATATTTGCTCTAAATAAATTTTGTAAATGTTTGCTCTAAAACAGGGGAATACTGACCAAAAGTTAGCTTTCTCTTAATGGCTTAGAGTCATCATTATGAATATTAATTGACTATCCTGTAGTAACAGTGATGTCCGTCAGGGATCCTGAGGTATGTAGAACTATAGCTTCTACATTAAATGACTCTTCACTGCTCTTGTGTTTGATTTCTTATATATACTTGATGTGTACTTTTTTCTTTTTTTGCTGTCAGTTGTCACTTTTCTTGCAGTCAGTGTACATTCTTTGAGTAGCGTTCCTAATTTGATTTCTAATTTGTTACGGTTATGTGTAAGATAAAAGTAAATAGAATTTGAGTGAGAACCTGAACCATGATTTTGGTATGTATTCCTGATGATTCTCTGATACTTTTTTTCAGAACTTTGCCAAAAACCATGATATACATAGTTGAAATTGCTGGATAAAGCTGATGTTAAATTTTTGGTTTATGTACTCTTCTGATTGTTTTAGGTCAGTAGCTAATAAACATGCTACTCAGAGGTTATTGGTACTTTATTATGAATTCTTTTAGTTCCTTGTCAGTAGACAGATTTGGAGCCTGGGGGTGGAGGTGGGGGGAGGTCATTTGCAAGAGAGCACTATGATATTAGAGTTTTTGAGAGGGGAAATTATTGTTGTCCATTATTTTATTTAAGTATTTTTCTATTTAAAATTTTATAGCATTGCAGCCAACTAAATGCACAAAATTCTCATCTCATAAATCACCTTTGTTGGCTTTATTCCATTTAATCTTTTATTATCCTCTTAAAAGTTATAAAATTTATATGTAGGGATGTCTGTGGCCTCTGGAATATAGCAGATTTATAGCTATAGCATTTTAATATGCTTTTCAGATTTTTCAAAGATGAATGTTTATTGTTACAAATTGGTTATATTTTAGGGCATATTTAATTGAAAATTTTATTTTCCATTTATTAGCTACTTGGTCAGATTTAAGCGGTGTGCTGGTACAATCTAAAATTTATTTTTGCTAGCAGTAGACAGGACACAACCTTCTTTAAAAGTTTAAACTTTAATGCAAAGAGATTACAAGTTTTGACTGAGTTGTAAGGTGGGAGGATAGGTTTCTCATCTTTTATTTCAATCAGCAATGTTTTTTAGGTGCCTCCTTTGTGCCAGGTACTATGCTAGGCACTGAGAATACAGCACTGAAGAGGGAAATACTCTGTCCTTACATTCTCATGAGGGAGAAAGTCAGTGCATAAAAAATATCTACAGTGTAAGTATAGAAGTAATAAATACACATATTTGCAAAATAGAGGAAACAGAGCACTTGGCTTCTTGCAGAAGATTGTGCCTCAGCTGAATCTTAAAGGAAGAAAGGGAATCTGTGAGGCAGATGGAGAATGAGAATGACTAGTGCAAAGGCATGGAGAAGGGACATGAATTGTCCTGAGGGAGGAGCAGAAAAAAGCCTCCTTTAACTTGGTCACAGTGTGAGAGAGGGATTCATGTCTAATGCAGCTGGAGAAGTAGGTTAGGGTCAAGTTATAGCTGACTTTAAAGGCTTGACAGAGAGGTTTGTAGTTTTTTTCCTAGGGGCATTAGGAAGCCTCTGGAGGTAGTTGATTATGGCAATCACATGGTCAAATCTGCACTTAAGGATAATTATTTTTTCAAGTGTGTAGGAGAGACTGGAGTGGGGAAAAACTTGACAGAGATACCAATTAGAAATCTGTTTGATCTAAGCAGGAGGTGATAAGGGTCTGAGCTAAGTTGGTGGTTGTGTCATTGGAGAAAAGGAGTTCAGTGAGATAGTTGTGAAGATAAAAGTGGCATTATCAGATGAGATAATTGTAACATGTTTTGCACAGTGCCTGGCACATAGTCGTAGTAAGCACTATATAAATGTTAGCTATTGTTATTATCAGGCAATTATTATTAGCCAAGGTTAGCGGAGGGAGACAGTCGAAGATATCAATGAGATTATGAACTCAAGACACCCCAATGTATGCCTTTGACAGAAATAAAGCCAAGGGGAGGACTTAGGGGAAAGAAAATGAATTCAGTTTTAGACATTTTAAGTTTAAGATGTCTCCAGGACATCCAGGTTGAAATGTCCGCTAGGCAGTTGTTGATGTGGGATTGATGTTCAAGGTAGAGTAAAAATGGGGACTGAATATATAGATCTAGGAATCAATCTGTATAAAGATGTTAGTTGAACCCTTGGGAACTTTGGTTAGAGAGAATACGAAGAAGGTAAGGGGGCCCAGGACAGAAACTTGAGGAACAGCCACAGTCAGGGGCATGATCTGGATGATGACCCAGGTCACCAGAACCTACAGTGGAGAGAGTATCCAGCAGCCGAGGGTGGTCAGCATGGTCAGTACAGCAAGCAGGTCATGAGGTATTAAGACTGAGAAAAGACTCATCAGATTTTGTAGTTAAGAGATCATTGGTAACTTTGGAGAGAATGATTTCAGATGAGTGATTAAAAAATAGATTGGAAAGTGTTGAAAAGTGAAGGAAGAGCGGAAATCAGGGCAGCAAGTGTGGACCAGTCTTTCAAGGAGATTGGCTTGAAAAGGGAGGATAGCTGTAGGATGATTGAGGGAAAAGTTGAACCTAGCAAAGGCTTTTTAAGAATGGGAAGACTTGGGCATGTTGGAAGGTAGGAGAGAAGGAACCATTGATAGGGAGATGTTGAGGATGTGAGAAAGAAGGGAGATGATTGAGGATATGGGTAGCTGAAAAAGACGGTAAATATAGAACAAGTGTACATGAGGAGCTGACCTTCTCAAGTGCTGCTTCTTTGTTCAGAGTCTGAGAGAATGGAGGAAAAAGTAGGAAATGATGACCAGGGATTTTGAGATAAAGAGAAGGGAAAAAGAAGGATCTCTGAAAATAGCCTCAGGTTTTGTTTTTGTTCTTTTTTTTTTTTTTTTTAAGTAACAGGCAAGGAGAGAACATAAAAAGGGTGGAGGAAATGGTGTGGGGGATTTGACCAAAGAGATGATTTGGAATATTGGAGGGAATTCTTTGAGGGAATGGGGTGGGAAGAGTAGGAGATGCTGTCAGGGTGTTCTGAGTGAAAGAGAATGGAGGCAACTCATAGAATAGACTCCCCTTTCCCCCCCCCCCAGTTTTAAAGAGGAATGGTCTTGAACTGAGGAAGGAAGAGAAAGTGTGGAGGGCCTGAAAGGAGGTAAGGAAGATCTGAAATGTCTTCTGTGGGGAGCAAGATCAGTAATGATAGAGGAGAAATAAAAGACTGCCTTGCTGCAACATGGGCCCAGTTAAGGTTGTATAAAATGCATTTGTAACATAGCCAGTGAGCACAGTCCTGGGGCTTCATGAAGCAGGTCACAAACAGGAGCTAAGGAGGCCGATGGTAACTGAAGTTTGTCAAGAAAAGAATGGCATGAGCACAAGCAGTGAAGATTTGAAATAGCTAATTCTTGGGGAGTTGGAAAGGGATCAAAGTGAAATAAGAACACAAGTAATGACCTGAGAAAGAATTGAGAGGTAGAGGAAAAGGAGCTCACCCAGAAGGTGACAATAGGTGCAGCATAAGAAGAGAGAGACTGGGAGGTTACGGCAAGATGAGAGAATGTCAGCCTTTCCATTTAGGGAAGTGAGATAACTGTGGCCAGTGGAAAAAACTCTGATGTGCAACTGAGTCTCTGTGTGACTTAGGTGGGGAGGAGAAGTAAGTACGTCCTTGGGACTAAAGGAAATTGAGAAAATAGAATGTTAGAACTTGGAGGGAGAGCTGTTAAAATCTCTTATTATGAGGACAAAAGTTGAGGAGAAAAGAAACACAGTGAATGAGGGGCTGATATCCTTGAGAAAGAAGAAGCATGAGAGGGACAAGTATACTACAGCTGTCATGATTTTAGTTGAGAGTGTACCTCAGAAGGGAAGAATGAGCGAAGCGTAACAGTGACAATGATGCCTTCAGGGCCAGCCATTGCTGGAGAGGATAACCAGAGATATAGCATCATCAGAGGGGAAACCAGAGCTTAACAGGTGAAAAGGGCTTGAGGTACAGCTGGTGAAGGGATGGTACTTCCAGAGAGCACAGTGGAAAAGGGCAGGCAGGGCTGGCTTTGAATGTGGATTTGGATAAGGATGAGGAAACTTGAGGGTAGGAAGGGGATAGCTGTTTTTATCCTTAAGGCATGAGGAGGGAAACATGAGAAGCCATAAGGGTAACGGTGTATAGCAAATGGGGCGAGAATTATCCCTTAAAAGGACTTATCGGAAGACTATTTCAAATGTCAGACTTTCCTGGTTAAGCATGAAACATTGAAATAACTAAGTAGGTGTAAATCCGTGTCTGTCCCAGTGATTTAGAACCTGGAATTACTTTGATTTCTGTTGATTTCATTGACTATTAAACAAGGTACAGAGAAATTAAAATTGAGTATTTTGGTGCTTGTGATTTGTGGAAACGTTGGGTGAATCCTCAGCTGGACAACTCTTCAACTATTCTTTTCACTTCTTCTATTGCATAAAATGTTGGTTATAGCTAGACTCTACGCCAGTCATCTATTGGGAAACTCTTTGGTTGGATGTAATACTTTAAGGGCCGCTAGGTGGTGCAGTGGATAAAAGACCAGCCCTGGAGAGAGGAAGTGGAGTCTTCTGAGTTCAAACGTGGCCTCAGATACTTAATTATCTGTGTGACCCTGGGCAAATCACTTAACCCTATTTACCTCAGTTTCCTCATCTGTCAAATGAGCTGGAGAAGGAAATGGCAAACCACTCCAGAATCTTTACCAAGAAAACCCTCATACAGGGTTGCAAAGAGTTGGACATGACCAAACAACAGTAAGAGTACTTTAAAAATCCTGGTAATGTCAAGGACCTACAGTTTTCTCACTGGGAACTACTTCCACTGGTTGCAGATCCAGTCCATCTTTAAATTAGAGCCTTAAAAAGTATATTGGAGCTGACAAGGTTACTTGACTTCACAGTGGTCACACAACTAGTGAGTGTGGGAGGCCCAGTAAATGCAGAGAGGTAGGATCTGACCTCAGGTCTTCCTTATTCTAAATCTAATGCTCTAACCACTGTGCTGTGCTGCCTCTCTGTGCTAAGTGTTAGGGGTGCAGAGAAAGTAAAAGATTGAATTTTTTCTTCCCATCTTCTGAAAAACATAACTGGTATTTTGTGGATGTCTTCCTTGTCAAGAAATATATCTTCTCTCAGTAAAAGAAAACTAAAGATTATTTATATGTTTTTGCTCTTGAGGAATAGTCTCTTTTTGGCTGAACATGCTATCATCCTGTGTTTTGCACCTGTACGCTTAGAATAGGTGTAATGCAGATATATTTGGAATGAAAATTTTGAGATGCCTTGGGACAGTAGGTAGACCGCTAGGCCTGAAGTCAGCCTCAGACATTTACGAGGGTGTGACATTGGACAAATCACATAACCCTCTGTCTGATTCAGTTTCTTTACCTGTGAAATGAGGTAATAGTAGCACCTGCCTGCCAGGGCTGTTGTGAGGATCGAATGAGATAGTATTTGTAAAGTGTTTAACACACCACCTAGCCCATAGTTGGTGCTATATGCATGCTACTTGTTATTAAGTAGCTACTTAGTAAATCTACCCCTTAAAAATAGAGAGTAAAATATAAAATCAGCTTTATAGAGTGTCATTCATGAGATGCGATATATCCTTTAGGTGGTATAGTAATGACTAAAATATCAGAAGATTTAATGGTTTATTACCCAGACCTTATAAAAATAAAAGATTCTCAAAACATTATATTTCTTGGTTGTATAGTATTATTGGACTCAGGGTTAATAATAGAATAAAACTTAATTGTGTTTGTTAGCATTTTTTTGCAGTGTTCTTTGTCATTTGACTCTTGGACTCGTTTTAGAATGACTTGATCTTTTTTGTAGAGGGTAGTAATTGTTATGGAGAGTCTTGACTGAGAAAAAAAGGTTTAATTTTGGAGGGTCATCTTGTCTCTTTGGTACATCACTAGATTCAAGAAAAATTGAACCATTTCTATTTTGTGAATAAATGAAAATATATGATGACTCTTTTGGAATGTATCCACCTTTCTGGAATTATCTAGCCAACAACTTTGGCCCGCAGAGTTTTCTAAAGATGAAAGAAAGAACAGTTCTGATGTTCGTTTTTTAAAGTGCATCACAAGAAAATAATTTTTATTTACAACTGTTTGCTTTTTAAATTCAATTCTTTTGTTGCAAAATTGCATCTTTTGCCTACATTTTTCTTCCTATGAAAAGACTGAATCATTGTCATAACTACTGAGTTCATGATTTGATTTGATTTGATTTAATTGATGGTGAAGGATCACAAGTTAAATATGTTTTGCAGTCTTTTTGATTTTTAAGAAAATGAGTGGGCTGTGATGATTTAAGAAATATAGCAGTTTAGAAAAGTACTTCCATGTCTTGGTTTTAATATTAATTAGCTTTAAGTTATACATATTATCTATCCTAGGTAATCACATTCTACCTGATGAAGATTTGGCTTCCTTTCATTGGAGTTTGCTTGGTCCAGAACATCCACTAGCCTCACTTAAGGTACAAACTTGATTTCCTTTCCAGAACTTAAAATGAAAACTGTTTACATTTATATTTTAATATTGTTACTGGTTTGTAGGTTATGAAACTAGACATGTTAACGTTAACTCTGTTTACCAGGGAAAACAAAAAAGCCTGTTTTGCCCTTAATCCTTATATTTTGAGTTTATACTTCTTACAAATGTCATCTCTGCTCATTGTCAGTTTTGTTTCTCTTTATTTCCGTTTGGTTTTGAAATTTGCCTTTTGCATTCCCAAATCTATATTACTGGTAGGACCATTTTTTTTCAGTAGGATTGGATTAATTTTTCATGCTAAAAAATCAGAACACAAAACTCCTTTTTTAGTTTAGGTTCTACTTATCAGTAACTTAACAGTTTTAAATCAGTATCTTTATGACATGCAGTTCATAAATTCCATATTAATTTTTAGCTTACGTAAAATTTGAGGGCTTAATTCTATTAATATGGGGTGATTTAAGCTTCATCAGAATGAAAGTGTGGTCAATTTACTTTTCACTCAAAATAATCTTCTTAACTATCTCAACCATCTTTCCTGTGTTCTCTTATTCTTCATTCTCACATGTAATCATAAGAAATGATCAGAGAATGTCATTTAATTATTATATTCCCAAAGTGGATAGAGTTCTTTTTAAAAGTATGTGGAGTTGCTTTAGAGTAAAGTGGTTCCTAACTTTTTGCATGTCCTAGATCCCAAGATTGACTAAATCTGGTGAAGCTACAAACCCCTTGGAATAATGGTTTTATATGCATAAAATATCTAGAATTATAAAGGAAACAAATTATATTGAAGTGCAATTATCAAAATATTTTAGAAAACATAAATAAATTCACAGACCACAGGTTTAGAACCCCTTCTATAGAGTAATGTATAGATTTGTGTATAATCATCCTATGAAAATAATCATTATAATTTAGAGTCTCGAGAGATACTTTTTAGCAGTCCATTGGTCAATTTGCTCTTTCCCTTGGGATTAACAATTTACCGTTTGTGGATACATGTATGGTTCTTTTGGCTAAAATACCATGGTCTAAACTGACATTGAAAGTCAGAATGGTTTGATAGAGCACTGGATGAGTCAGGAGACCTGCATTCTAATTCTGACCTTGCCACCAATTTATCTATCACTTCTACAGGTCTCTTTAACTTCTGGACCTCAGGTTGCTCAACTAAAATAAGAATGATGATGTATAAAGCCCTTTCTGGCTTCTAAAAGTTAAATTGTCATATCATATGCTGAAGGGCTTTAATATGGGTAACTGAATTTAGTTGATGTTTAGTTTCAAATTGGACTTTTATTTTATATATTTTACTGCCTATTTACTTTGTATATATTGAGAATGAAAATGAATGCCTGTCAGTATTCTAAGATTTCTTTGCTTCTTTCTGTCCATATTGTCCCATGGTGGTTAAAACCCTCATACATTCTTTCTCTATCATGCCTTAGTGTAGTTCGCCAGGCCCAGATGAACTATATCCCAGGGTACTGAAAGATCTGGTGGATGTGATTGCTAAGCCACTGTCAGTGATGTTTGAAAGTCCATGGAGAACAAGAGAGGTAATGCAGGAGGATGAAGCCTGTAACTATAGGCCAGTGAGCTCTACTTTGTTTCCTGGCAAAATTGTAGAATTGTTAAAGAGACTGTGAGGGGACATCTCCAGAAGGAAGCAATAACTGCAAAGAGCCAAAATGACTTTATTAAGAACAGGTCATGCAGAGTAACCTTGTTTCCATTTTCTTTTTTGACACTGTTACTAGATATGTAGAAAAGGGGATTGTTTATTGGATTTTATTGCTGCCTTTTTAAAGTCTCCCATGTTCTTGTGGAAAAGATAAAGAAATCCAAGCTAGACGATAGTGTAGTTGGGTAGATTTGAATTTGATTAAATGGCTGAACTCAAAAATTACTAATAGTTTGATGTCACCTTGGAAGGAATCCTTCAGTGGAACCCCAGGGGCTCTGTGTCTGACCTTTTTTTAAAATTTTTATCAGTGACTTGGGTTAAGGTACTGATGGCATGCTGAAAATTTGCGGATGACATGGAGCTAAAGCGAGATAGCAAGCATATCGAATGACAGAATCAAAATTAAAAAATCTTAGACTAGAATTTCAAGCGAAATTTAATGAGATGACAAATGTAAAATTCTAGAGTTGGGTTCAAAAAATAAAATACCAGCTGAAAAATATCAGTAGTTTTTTAATAGACTGCATGGCTCAATACAAATCCCTGATTTTCCATTCTCGATGGGAGTCAGTGATTTTAGGACAACAAAAATGTAATTTATTTGCATTTTAGGCATTGTTAACAGAAGTCCATCTCACTGAGCTTCACCTTGCATAGACCATTGCTAGAGTGGGGGCCGAATTTTAGGAAGGATGTTGGTAAACTGTAGAATGGAGTATAACCAGAATGGTGAAACCTCAAAATCATGCCCTGTGAGAACCAATTTTAAAAAATGGGAAGAATTAGTTAAGAGAAGAAGTCTTAGAAGGAGACATTTTAGCAGTTTTTTTAGTATTTGAAGGACTTCCATGTGGAAAGAGAGATTATATTTATTTTGTCTGTCCCTAGTTGGGAGAATTGGCAATGGGTGGAATTGCTGGGAGGGACGATTTAGGCTTGATGTTAAAAAAAAAAACAAAAACCAACTCCCTGAGAGTAGTAGCAATCCAAAAATTGAATGGGATACCTCAGCAGATGACCCATCTCTGAAGCTCATTTCAGAGATGAGATTTTGTGATTATGTGTTGTAGGAACAGTATCTATTTTACATAAGCTTACCTGATTGCTCTTTAAAGGGACCAGGACAGAATTCCTTGGGTTATTATATGTTGCAGGTGAAGAGATATCTAAGGAAAAACTCACCTACTACTAATAGAAAAGCATTTTATTCTATAGATGGTGGGTCTGTAACATTTTTGTATTTATTTTTAATAGTAGCTGGACATAACAGATTTTAGGAGCAATATTAGGATAATAAAAAGCATTTATAAAGTGAAATTTTAGGACTTGAACACATCTTTCCTTCTGAAGTTAAAAAAGAATGCGTGTGTTTATCAGTCACCTTTTAACAAATTTTATGCTAAAATGACCTTTCTTTATACTCAAATAGCATTTCTATCATAAGCTTTGTTCAAAATGAAGACATGATTTTTCTGTGAGCATGCTTCTGTCTTCTTTGCTCTAGTTCTAAAACTTTATCTTTTGGACTTTATATAGTTTAGTTTTCTCAAAAATCTCCAAAGGTTTATTTCAAAGATTTGTTTCTTAAATATTTCCTTTTTTAATAGCCTGAACAGAAGTTTCAAAAATTTTTTGTGGTCCATGTTGCCTTACTAATGAATTTAATAAATATGTTAGAAGAATGACAACTACTGACAACTACCTGGAATTTTAGGCTTTAACGAAAAACTACAAACCAAACAAATTCCGTCAGTTAACAGACATTTTATTAAATGCTCACTATGTGCCAGGCACCGTACTAAACACTACAAATATAAAAAAAGGCAAAAACACAGTCTCTGCCTTTGTAATGAGAGAGACTACATACAAATAACTGGGCACATATAGAGAGTAGATGGAAGGTCATTGCAGAGGGAGGACCCTATCATTGGGAGCTTAGTTTTGGGGGTGGGGTGGGGAAGGTGGAGTGGAGAACCAGAAAAGTCATCTTGAAGAAGGTGGAATTTGAGCAGTGGAGAAGAGAACATTCCAGCATTGGGAGCAGCCAGTTTCTTAAAGGTACAGGCCCAGTAGACCTTAAGCTTGAGAATCATAATATAAGTACCCTTGAAAGTTAGGTATATTATTAAGTAATAGCATTTATTAGAACCAAAGAAATAGAATATTTTCTTTATGTAATTGTCATAGCATTCTGCACTATTTAATAAAGTCCGTGAAAGGAAACCTATAATATGGAAAGAAATTAATAAAAAATTCTTTAGTATTCAAGCAAAATTTAGATTAAATATATATTTAATTTTCAGACTATTATACGTGAATTATATACTGTAGAATCTTGAATTTAAAAAACCCTTTTATTGTTCTCAGTGCTAGTTATGTCCTTGCAAAGATTTTTATTTTGTTTGGACCTGCAGTTTGAGGGACAGTAAAACAGCAGAGCAGGTTCAAAGAAATATGGCGATTAAGAAGTTTGCTAAATTAAAATCTATATAGATTTAATTAAAATATAGAAATTAAAATTTTTTTTTCTGAAAGTCAGATATAGCAGAGAGGTGAAATATCTGCTTTATACTTGTATTAATCAGATGCTTGTGTTTGTTAGATTGGTGAAGTAGTAGTGTGAGACATATTTGAAACATACTCTGGAAATATATGTACATAGGACCCCTCTTCCTCCCAACCAAACCGCTTCCCTTCAGTGAATCTAATACACCATCTAATACACCATTCTAATAAGAATGGCACTTAAAGTCTTTGGTCCTATAGAACTAATAGAAGCAGTGTAAAAAAATGCAAGTTAAAAAATAGCTAAAGTACCTTTTAAAATAATTCATTATTTTTAGTTATGTTTTCTTTTTCACACTTGTTATTTATTTCAGAATAATTTTCAAAATTACATTTTAATGTACTATTGTATCACTCTTTGGTAACAGTAAGTATATAGGAATATGATTTTGCTGTCTTATCATAATTGGAGAACATACCATATCTTTATGCATGATGGATAAGGAATGAGATATTCCAGAAATGTGATACTTGTTAAACCTTAAAACTTTTTAAAACTAGCATTTTGATGAGATTACGTAATTTAATCTTTAATTTTACTTATGAGTGTCCATTATGGTGCTTTTTTATAGATGGGAAAGACATGAAACAAAACTCCAAACATTTCTCCCCAAATTCTCCCTGTGTACTTTTAGTCTATTGCTCCATTCTAGTGTGGCAATCAGTTGGTCTCTGAGACTATTGGGGTATAAGGCTATTTCTCCTGAATTGAAATCCGTTAGGTAGTTGTGTTCATCTGGTTGACAGTTATTCTTCCTGGTCGTCTCTGTTCTGTGCTGTGGCTACCACCACTGTTGTCACTATTATCCATCCATATTGTCTACTGTTCTTCTCCCCGCACCCCCCATCCCACTTTAGTGCTTATGTTTCCTTCTCTCCCCTCTTTTGTTGCTTCACATTTGCATGACCATGTGTTTGCCATCTTCTGGGTTTGTTTCATTTTCTCCTGTTGTAGCCTTTTGGGCTGCTCCTAGAGACCCCATTCTCATCTAGCTAAAACTATTATGTCTTTTTTAACCTTCATGCTCTTAATTCTGCCTTAATTTTATTTAGAAGTCTTTTGCTTTCTTCAGGTTCATAGCTGTTCTGGATGGTTGAGGATGCTAGATGGTTCAGTTACAGATGTCATTATTAGTGTCTAGGGAAACCTGAAACAAAAATTCTCATGGGAGCCAGGGAATAGAAACAAGTGAATAACAGTTATTTGTTTTCAGTGTTTTTAGATTCTTTGTTCTTTCAAAGATTCAGCTCATATTTCTTTTTGAGTACTTTTTGTAGGTGCATGATTTCTGGGTGATATCTCAACATCAGGGGATTCCTTTCTCATTTTTAACTATGCATTTACTGGCTTGAAAATTTTGGGAGAATTCCATTTCTTGGTATCCATTTGCTTTTTCTTTACTTCAGTGTGTCCAGAATTCTATAAGTTTTTCCCCTTGATGTTATTTTTTATTCTATTTAAATTTGCATTTTGGGGATATGAATCTAGGACCATTTAATTGTATAGCTCTGTTTCAGAGGATAACTCCTCTAAGTCTTTTTATTTTTTATTTTTTTAAATTATTTTTTAATGTTTAACATTCACTGCCATACAATTGAGATTTTATCCCCCCCACACCTACCCCCCACTACCCCCCTCCCTCCCCACGACTGCATACTATTCTGTATAAGTTCTACATATACTTTCCTGTTGAGTATATTTTCACTATAGTCATGCTATGTAGTCAGACTAAAATAAATGAAAGAAATCATATAACAAATCAAAACATGATACACAAACACATACACATACACAAACATGATCTGCTACATTTTGTGAATGACTTCCATATTTCTTTCTCTGAGTGTGGAAGGCATTTTGCCTTGAGAACCACCTTTGGGATTTTTTTTTTTTTATAAGAAGTTTTTGCATTATTACAAAATTCCAAGTCTACCAGAAAAAACTCTCGCACACTGTGGTCGTTGCTGTGCACAAAGTTCTCCTGGTTCTGCTCCTTTCACTCAGCATCAGGTCATATAAGTCCTTCCAGGCCTCTGTGAAGTCTTCTTGTTCATCATTTCTTATGGCACAATAGTACTCCATTACATTCATATACCATAATTTATTCAGCCATTCCCCAATTGATGGACATCCCCTTGACTTCCAGTTTTTGGCAGCTACATAGAGTGCTGCTATAAATATTTTTGTACATGTGGGACCCTTTCCCATTTTTATGATCTCTTGGGGATATAGTCCTAGTAGCGATATTGCTGGGTCAAAGGGTATGCACATTTTTGTAGCCCTTTGGGCATAGTTCCAAATTGCTCTCCAGAATGGTTGGATGCGCTCGCAGCTCCACCAACAATGAATTAGTGTTCCAACTCTCCCACATCCTCTCCAGCATTTATCATTTTCTTGTTCTGTCTTGTTTGCCAATCTTATAGGTGTGATGTGGTACCTCAGAGTTGTTTTGATTTGCATCTCTCTAATCAATATTGATTTAGAGCATTTTTTCATATGATTATAGATATCTTTAATTTCTTCCTCTGAAAATTGCCTGTTCATATCCTTTGAGCATTTATCAATTGGGGAATGACCTCTAAGTCTTTTTAAATGACTTTTTGCTCTAACTACTTTACTTTTTTATTGAAATATGAATTTAATGTAATACATTTAAGTTGCATTACTCATCTCTTCCAGCTTCATTCATTTTGTCTGACTGGTTCCTGAAATTTTCTTCTTGGGGTTCCCTTTATCATTTTATTACATTTAGCTTATTTCCTTTCAAATTTTGTACAACTTTTACCTTCTAAAATATATGAATCACTCTTTTATAATATTCCATGTTTCTAGACCATTCTGTTGTTAATACATTCTCTAAGTCATTCCACCCATCCCTCAGAAAACACCCAACCATAACTAATCTCTTTCTTTTATAATTTTAGATTAGAATATTCCTTCTAGTCTTTTATTTGTGATTGTTCTCCCTTTCATTGTGTTCTTGGCTCATTGAACAATCCGTAGCAATGGATTATCTCCCAGTCTACAAGGGAAAAGTGTGTCATTGGTTTAGTCAAGGTCTCATTCTCATTTCATGTATTTGGTGAAACCATTGTTTTCAGTTAAATGTCAGAGTAATGCTTTCCTAGGAAACAAAACCAAACCAAACCCTTCCTCTTTACTAATTCAGATGTGGTGTCTGACCTAGGTAGAGTAGATGGCAGTTGTGGTCTTGTAGATTAAATCTCAGGGTTAGCCCATTTCTATCCCTCTAAAGGTCCGTCTAGTAAAACTCTTGAGTTGGTGACTAATGAACACTTTTCTAATTTTGGCGACTTCTTCAGTTTTGGAGGAAATGAGCTGATGGACAATTTAAGCATCTATTCTACTCAGGAAAAAATTTTGGATTTGTAGAAATTGGCAGTGGATCAGGTGAGTTGATTTGGCTAAGGCTTCTTTTTTTAAATTTTTTTTTTTATTTCTGGACTTCTGGAAGATATGTTTGAATTGAATATATTCTTATTTTCCCATTTTGTGTGTTCTACATATGTCCAATGTGCTTGTTTTATGTTGCTGTTCTTGGCTTTGTGCCTCAAACCTTAAAACCCCTAAATATATGAATTCATTCTCTATTACTGTGTGTCAAGTAAAAAGGATATATTCAGAAAAGCTTTGCCTAAATACTTGGCCTACCTCTTTTAGTTAAGCAAAAGAGTCTTGTCTTATTTGCTGTTTTTCCCTACAGCAAAGGGTGGTTGCCCATATCTAAGTTGGTCTGTATTTCTAGGTCTTTTTAGGGGGAGATGGGATGATGTAAAAGGTTGCTTACCTGCTTTTGTCTTGAAGCCAAAGAGTCCCAAATAATGTCTGCTTAGGAAAGTAGATGGAAAATCCTAGCAAGAGGTCATCTTTCATGTTTGATAGAGGAGACCTCTCTCAATATTGCTCCCCCCATAAAACTATTAAAGTTTATCTAACAGAATTCCGTCTTTGTGAGTTGAAATGTATTAGTCTTATCAGGTGAGTGAGGAGAAAGTCTAGAGAAAAGAGAGACCTAGCTGCGTTGGGGGAGCAGTACTTCCCATTCATGTTCTGCATGATTTGCCCTAATCACAGAGTATCCTTATGTTTCGAAACTACTCGGAAGGAGATACGGGCTAAAAAAGAAAAGTTAAGTGAAGAAAGATGAATAGCAGCAGTGTTACCATCCTCCAGGCCCTTCAGTCTCTAGTCCAGTGGTCTGATGTTTATGATTGAGTTCTGAATAGCAGTGTTTAGTTTAATATCAAAAATAAGGCTTACTGATAGTAAAAAAAAAATAAAATTAACATTAATTTCTTTGTGTAAACATTAAATTTTTATGTGTCCTTGGCAAGGGGTCAAATACTGCTCCCAAGGTTGATTTAGCTATATGTATATTCTTTTGCTATTCCCAGACTTGAGTGTGATAGAGGTAAGGAGGCAGCAGGATGTAGTGGGTCCCTAAACCTCTCCTTGGGAGTCAGGAAGAGCTGGGTTCAAGTTCTGCCTCTGATAATCCTCACTGTTACTGAAAAATCACTTAACTTCAGAGTGCCCCCACGCAACTTTCTAAAAAGTATAAATGACAGAAGGGTCCATGGGTAGAGCAGATTCCTCACCAAAAGTTGCCTACATGCACTATTGAAAACTCAATTCAGGTCAATAAGGTAAGGACCATGAATTTACTATTAATAAATAGGCTCAAATAGGAGGGAATTTTTAAATTTAGGAAGTAGTTAGAAAAGTAAGTTATATTGACCCTAATAACATGATAAAGTTTTTCATAGGAATAAATCTTAAATTCTTGTGTTTGGTTTTTAAAAAATCAACTATGCCACATAGAGGATAGATAAGACCTGATAACACTAGTGGATTTAAAAAAGGCTAATTTTAAGTTGATTGCAGGGTTAGTATACGTTAGCAGTGTGATATGGATGCCAAAAATTTGAATGTTGCCATAGATGGATATCTAGGATCTGTATCATGTCCCAGTGACCAAATTAAATCTAGATTATTCTAGTCATTTTTGGTCACAGTTTTTAAGACGAACACTAACGTGTACTATACTCTTATCAATAGTAGGTCTACCAGAATGGTGAGGGTTTTGGTAACTGAATCATGTGCAGAATATCCCAAAGTGGGAATGTTTAATCCAAAGAAAATATTAAGGGAAGACTTTATTTCAGTTCAAATCAAAGGCATACATAATATGTGTAGAGTACAGTATAGGGAGAGATACAGATACTGCTCGAGCTTATCATCATGGAACTTACGATCCAGTGAAGGAAAACATATCCCACACAAATGGATATAATAAAAATGTCCCTGTACTTCAAAAGTTGTCAAGTGAAAATGACAGTGAACTTCTGTGTTGCTTCAAATGGTTTAATTAAAACCAATAAACAAATTTACAAAGGCAGATTTTTGAATCCAAAAAGGAAAAATAGAAGAAAGGTAATTTAGGAAGCTAGGAGCTACTTCTCACAGCTGATAACCCTTTCAAAAGATTTCTTTTGCCACTAGCCTTTTTTTATCTCTTGTGAGAATATGAATAATATCCTTGGGAACTCGGGGGGTCAGTTTTGACAAACAGTAGAAACAATGAAGGGTTAAGCAGATTTACCAAGGAATTAAAAAGGGGAAAACTTAATAAAGGAAAAATTAATAAGGGGAAAATCTCAAACTTAAAATCGTATTTTTTATCCATATCTTTTGCATCATCTTTATTTTCATATACATTCCTCACCCTCTCTTTCCTACAAAACTATCCCCATTACAAAAAATAAAGAAGTGAAGGAAAAAGTTTGAGCAAACCTAACTAATACATCAGGCATTAGAACCACATACGATATGTTATACTCTTATTCTACCATCTCTGCAAGGGGAGATGGGGGATATTATGTGTATTTTTTATCTGAGTTAAAACTTGGTCATTAAAATTGCATACCATTCAATTTAATTTTTATCTTTTTAATTTACTTTATAATTTTGTCTATTTTCTTGGTTCTGCTTATTTTACTAGGCATCAGTTAATATGTCTTTGTATCCATCTGAATTCTTCCTATTCATTATTTCTTTAGGGTACAGTAATAGTAATCTCTTAATGTTCGTATACCACGTTTGTTTAGCCCTTACACAATTTGTGAGTATTTATTTTGTTTCTAGTTCTTTGATAGCACAGTGAAAGTGTTTCTATGAATATTTTACTTTATCAGATAGAGACTTTTCATTCTGTCTTTACTGTTCTTGTAAATTGCTATTTCCTCATAGCTCTATGCCTAGTAGGATCTCTAAACAAAAGAAATTGTGTATTTTGGTTACTTTTTAAAAATATCATTTCAAATTGCTTTTCAGAATGGTGGGACCAATTCACTCACCAGTAGCTTATTGTATTTTTTTGAGGTCTTTCCAACAGGGATTATTTCTTTTGTCATTTTTGCCAGATTGCCAGATATGATCACATGTTTTCAACATGGCAATAAGGACAGTTTCCACTTAATAGGGAAAAGTTATTTAATCCAAAAAACTTTCCAGCAATAAAAATGGCCCTTTTTTTAGAAGTTAGTGCATTCTTTGCTAGAAACATTCAAACGTCTTTTCAGTGCTGATTTAGAGGGATCTCTTATATTGGATGGTAAGCTGGATGAGAAGACTATTTTAGGTCCCCTTCAGCTCTCAGGTACTCTGATGCTGAGATATTCTTCCATTTATTCCTTCCCCTACCCCCCCCCCCAACATTTACATTGTTATTAATATCTTTTGTTTTTATGTGACCTAAATTTCCTATTTTATCCCTACTTGCTACCCTCCTGGAGAGCCATCCTTTATTACAGTATAAAAAAGCAAAGTTACTCAGCACTTCAACCAAATCCAACATTATATCCAGTGATCCACAATAATAGTCCTCCATGTCTCTAAAGAATCAGGGGGAAGGATGCACTCTCACATCTCTTCTGTGAAACCAAGCTTGGTCATTATACTTTCACAGCATTTAGAGGAAGGTTCTCACTAGGTACTCCCTGCACCAATGAAATTAGAGTTTCAGTCTTCATCCCTGTTATTTGTTGTTGGGTTTTTTTTTTTTCTGTTAAAATGATTGTCGTTGTGAATAATTTTGCTTACTGCTTCACTTTTCATCAGTTTATATAATATAAATCTCTCCATGCTTTTCTACATTCATCATTGTCACCATTATCGTCAACATCATAGCTAAAGTAGTCCTTTAATTCGCAGAGGACTTTACACATATTAACTCGTTTGATCCAACAGCCTTGGGAGGTAGGTCCTATTATTATCCCCACTTGACATATAAGGAAACAGGCTGAGAAAGGTTAAGTGACTTACCCAGGGTAACAGCTGGTATACGTCTGAGACTAGATTTGACCTCAGATCCTCTCTGTTTCAGGCCTGGTATACTATCCACTGGGCCCCCCAGCTTCCTCCATAGTTCTTTGTGGTGCCATAATATTGCATACATTAATGTAGCACAATTTGTTTAGTCATTCCCCAAACGCTGGAAATTTGTTTTATTTCCTTTTGTTACTACAAAAAATGCTATTATAAATATTTTTTTATATATGGATTATTTTTTCCCTTTCTTTAATCTCCTTCATATCTATGGCCAGCAATGCAGTCTGTGGATCAAAGGAAAAAGATATTTTAATGACTTTGTTAAGCATAGTTTAAGATCCTTTTCTAGAGTGGTGGGATCAACTCCATTAACGATGTGTAGTTTGTTTGGCTTTTTACAGCTCCTTCACCACCGTTGCTTCTCATCTTTTACTTATCTTTGCCAGTTGGCAAGTTTTAAGATAAAACCTCAGCTTTAGTGGTTTGGAGCAATGTTGTCGTACGATTGATAAGAGTATACAATTCTTCTTTGGAGAACTGTTCACATCCTTTGAACATTTAGCCATTTCTACCATTTATTCTCTCCTCTCCTGCACTTAATAGGATTTTATTTTTTCCAATTACATGTAAAGATTCTTTTCAACATTCGCTTTTATGAGATTTTGAGTTCCAATTTTTTTTCTCCTTCCCCTCCTCAAGGTGGCAAGCAATCTGAGATAGGCTATACTTGTACAATCATATTAAACATTTCCACATTAGTCATGTTGTGAGAGAAGAAAGGGGGAAAAAAGGTGAAAATTGTATGCTTCCATCTGCATTCAGACACCACAGTTCTTTCTCTGGATGTGGATAGCATTTTGCATCATGAGTCTTTTGGAATTGTCTTAGATCATTGTATTGCTGAGAAGAGCTAAGTCTATCAAAGTTGATCATCGCACAGTGTTGCTGTTACTGTGTACAATGTTCTCCTGGTTCTGCTCACTTCACTCAGCATCAGTTCATGTAAGTCTTTCCAGAATTTTCTGAAATCTGCCTGCTCATCATTTCTTATAGCACAGTAGTATTCCATTATGTTCATATACCACAACTTGTTCAGTCATTCCCCCATTGATTGGCATCCCCTCAGTTTTCAATTCTTTGCCACCACAAAAAGAGCTGCTATAAATATATTTGTACATGTGGATCCTTTTCCCAGTTTTATGATCTCTTTGGGATAGGGACCTAGTAGTGATATCGCTGGGTCAAAGGGTATGTGCAGTTTGATTGCCCTTTGGGCATAGTTCCAAATTGCTCTCTAGAATGGTTGGATCAGTTCACAACTCCACCAACAATGCATTAGTGTACCAATTGTCCCCACATCTTCTCTGACATTTTTCATTTTCCTTTTTTTGTCCTATTAACTAATCTAATAGGTGTGAGGTGGTACCTCTGAGTTGTTTTAATTTGCATTCTTCTAATCAGTGGTGATTTAGATCATTTTTTTTGTATGATTATAGACAGCTTTGATTTTTTGCTCAGAAAACTGCCTGTTCATATCCTTTGACCATTTATCAATTGGGGAATGACTTGTATTCTTATAAATTTGACTCAGTCCTTTATATATTTAAGAAATGAGAACTTTATCACAAACACTGGCAATAAAACTTGTTTCCTAGCTTTTTTTGCTTCTAATCTTGGTTGCATTGTGCAAAACTGTTTTAATTTAATGTAATCAAAATTATCCGTTTTGCATTTCATAATGTTCTCTGTCTCTTGTTTAGTCATAAGTTCTTCCCTTTTCCATAGCTCTAACAGGTAAATTATTCTTGCTCTCCTAATTTGCTTATAGTATTATCCTTTGTTTCTAAATCATGTACCTATTTTGACCTTATCTTGGTATACATGTAAGATATTAGTCTGTGCCTACTCTGCTATTTATTCTTAATTCATACAAAATAAATAGGACTTGCACTTAATTTATATGATACTTGGGTACATTTTTTTCTGAACTTCACCTTCAAATTCTAGTACTAGCCCTTATAGAAATTATCTTCTTGTAAACTTGAAGAAAAACCAAAAAGTGATCTCTCCTGTGATGTGGCAGCTGGGGTCACAATGGATAGAGTGTCAGGCCTGGAGTCAGGAACACTCATCTTCCTGAGTTCAAATCTAACCGCAGACACTGTGCGACTCTGGGCAAGTCAGTTAACCTGGTTTACTTAAGTTTCCTTATCTGTAAAATGAGCTGGAGCAGAGATAGCAAGCTACTCCAGTATCTTTGCCACGAAAACCCCAAATGGTGCCATGAAGAGTCAGACATGACTGAAACAACAGAACAACAACCACCATTGTTTGGCTGAAGTTCACACAAATATTGTAGTTTTGGTAATAAAAATATCTAAAAGAAGAATTCCTCAAATATTTATGAGTTACACAAATAAACAACAGCCTTTGCTGTCAAGGAACTTAAATCTAATACACGCTCTTTTGTACATGATCAGGACTCTTAAGATACAAGATAACATCTTGTATTTTTACATACTGAAAAAATATAAAAGAATGCAAAGCATGGTGGTTAGAGTTTTGGAATAGTAACACAGTGGAAGCCCACAGGCTGCTTGAGTGAAAACCAAATGTTAAGAGAACAAACCCAAATTGGGATTTTCCTTTATTGCTAGAGGAACTATATATGAAAAGTCAACATGAGCTTCTGAGAATTGTGAGAGTGACAATTTTTCAAGAATTCAATGCTTACATCCTTCATTTTCTGTTGTGTTTGTTTAATGTGGTGTTTAACTTATTATTGACCATTTGTTATGTCTGGAGGTTTTTTTTGTTTGTTTTTATTCTGCCAAGTTTTATCAAGACAATGCCCTGGTTTACTTTTTGTTCAGTGCTCTTTATTCATGTTTGTATTCTACAAACTGTTTTTAAACAGTTGCCTGGAACACTAAAAGACTTGCCCAGAGCCCCACAGCCACTGTGTGTCAACGGTGGGGTTTGAGCCTAGATATTCTTAGCCTTGGGTGCTCCTCCCTGTGCTGTATCTGTATCCTGTGATTGCAGGCTTGTTATTCAACAAGTTTTTATTATGTGCCAGCAAGTCTGCTAGGCACTTGTGATATGCCTTGGGCAGAGAGTGTGGAAAAACCACCCCATTCCTTCCTTAAGGATCTTGCAGGTACATTGCTCACTATGATGTAAGGCAAACCTTGGTATGTGAAATCACTTCAGCCGAAGGAATTAAGCATAGTTTTAGAGTAGGAGGAGGTTGGAATGGGAGAGAAAAGACAGATTTTTGCTGAATGAAGAAAATACATATAATTTTTTTAATGAAAGAATTAAAGAAAGTTTTATAAAAGAAGTAACACTTAAGCAAGGAAAACATTCCAAGACAGATTTGGGAGGATTCCTTTCTTGGCTTGGATGAGGAGGGGTAGTTGAGGAATGTGTGTTGTATCTTAGTGTGTGGGAGGTGGAAGGTTTTGAGTGGAGGATAATAATTTTAGGACAATAATTTTAGCAGTGAGATGAAGGATAAATTGAAGAGACTCCTGGGAAAAAAGATCAACTAAAAGGTTGTTGTAATAGTCTTAAGTGACGAATTCAGATAGCCTAAAATAGTGTATGGTGACAGCATGTATGAAAAGGTGAATGAGTCAAAGTGTTAAATAGAAGAAAGATTGTTCTGAGTTTAGAAACCTGAGGGATTGGAGGCTAATGGAGAAGGTGGATGAGGGAAAGGTTTTGGGGAGGTGATGGAGTACTCTCTAAACATGGTGAATTTGAGTTGTAAATGGGAACATACTAGTCTAGCATTTGGATATGTGTAACTGGAGCTGTGCAAGAGAGGAGAGTTGGAAATAAATTTTTGGGAGACATCCACATAGAAGTTAAGATATCTAATCTCTTTCTTTAAGGGATAGAGCTTGGAGAGTGATGAGTTTGGGAACAAAGACTTGAGGAATACCTATGTGTAGGAAACAGGAAGAAGAGGAATCAGTGAACTCTTAGTAAGCACTTTATGTGTTCAGGGTCCTGTGCTAGATGCTGTTGATACAAAGAGAATAATGAAGTACTCCTAGTTTCCTAAGAGGTTATATTGTAAAGGAGAATACCACTTGCATACGTGTAAGTGTATACAGAGTAACTACAGGTTGTTTGGAGATGAAGACATTAGTTTAGGAGGATTAAGTAAAGTTTCATGTAGAAGGTGGTACTTGAGATGAATCTTGAAGGAAGTGAGTGAGTTTTCTGAATTGAAGAATAGGAGAGGAGCACATTCAGATAAAGGGACAACCAGTGCAAAGGCAAGGAGATGGAAGATGTCTTGCTGCACTTGAGGGACCAGTTAAATAGCTGGTGTTAGCAGTTAATGGGCAGGAGAATGTAAAGAGGACAGTGTTGTGGAAGGTAAGGAAAATCGTCTGTTGGAACAGTTGTCACTGTCAAACACTTCAGAACATTTGAAGATTGTATGGACTGAAGAAAGTGTATTCCATTTGGTGCTTGACCGAGATCATCAAAGACCTTGAATTTTTGTCTTTCAGTAGATTAGTGGAAATGGACTGAAGCCAAGTTTCAAGGAGTTAAGTATAGAGAATATATATACTATACATTCTAGAAGTTTTACAGCGAAGGGGACAAGGAAAGAAAGGATAACTGCTTCTGGAATGTTGGGATTTTTTTTTTGTATGAGTTTGTTTTGTTTTGTTTTTAAGTGGGACAAGACTCGAAGACAAGGTCATTTTATAGGCAGAATGAAAGGAGCCATTACAGAATTCTGGTCTACTTTTCTTACAGAATGTGGATATAGAACCGTATGGCATGCTTCAAAGGAAAATTTCTGTCTCTGCTTCTTGATTAAAATGAAATGGGTATATGAGCCGTTTGGGGGGAATAAAGTAAGTCCCAGTTAGAATATATTTGATTTTCAGCGTATACTCTTTTGATTAGTTGTATCCTTTGGGAACATTTTTAATAATAGACTTCACTAGGGAAGGGAGACCTTTCAGTCACAGTGGAAGGGAATTTGTAAAAGTAGTATTTTAGAGTTCTTTAAGAACTATGTAGGGGGGTTAGTAATTTTTACCCCTCACTGCTCAGATAAGATAACTTTAGGCTCTTTTGGTGGATGTAATTTCCACAATGGAAATTCTTCCCTCTGTTTATGAGGAATATTTTGCCATTTTATAAAATACTCAATTGTAATAAAATGCTATCTTAAAATACTGGAAGAACTGTCCTTTAGCTAGATGGATTCTTTATGACTTCAGAAGGTAGAGGTAGAAGCTATGGGTAGAATTTATAGGAAGGCAGACTCATAGTTTAATATAAGGAATATCTTCGTAACAGCTAGACTTGTTCAACAGTGAATGGAATGCAGTCTCATTAGGTGGTGATTTTCTTATCATTGAAGATGTTTGAGCTGGATGACTTGGTTGGGAATATTTTTATCAAGTAGAGATGTTGTGGGGTCAAGATGAGTCAGACACAACTGAAACAACTGAACAGTAACAACAGGTGTTGAAGATTGCCTCTTAGGGCTACGCCAACCCCTACTTCTGTATTAACAGGGACTCATTCGGATTGTGTGACATTTGCGTTTACTTTTGCTTGAATATTATATTTTAAAATGAGAGTTATAAAACAAATAGCCACTGTTGTATGTCCTTTTTCCATTCTTAGGTTAAATTGGGCTTTTGAGAGTAGCTTGGTAGCACCCTTTCTTGTTAGGCTTATATTTCTTTGTTGTGGTTGTCTGTCCCTTTGTTCCAGTTCTGATACTGACTACCTTTATGCCCTTGGACAAATCACTTGACTGTTCTAGGCCTCTTATTTTCTTATCTTTAAAATGAAAGTTGCACTAGATGACTTCTACAGTCTCTTCCAACTCTAAATCCTGTGGCTACCTCTTATATAAGTGAGGCCTTTCCTGATCCCCCAATAAAACTACTTTTATTTTCCATATGTATTTTCTATTTATCTATGTGCATGTTTTATGCTCCCCACCACTATTAAAATCTAAACTACTTGAAGGCAGGGATTATTGCATTTTGGCCTTTTTAATATCCTGTGCACATAGCACAATGCTTGCACATAGGAGGTACTTAATAAATGTTTATTGCACTGGATGAATGATGCTGTGAATCTCAGATGTGACATGGCGGATACAGTAAAACTTTTAATATTCATGTTAATGAATGGAACTAAATGTCTAAATAATCTAAAATTAATTTACTTACTACTTTGGAACATAGTGTATTTTTCCTTTTGGGGACAGTGCCTTGAATATCACTGATACTTAATAAATGCTTATTGAATAAAAGACATTGAGCTGGCTTATTTTTCTTTAGCATATAAATTAAGCAGTAGGCAAATGTAGAAATGAAATTACTGAAATTCACAGATAATTAACAATAAAAATATAATGTTTTATTTTTCGATGTTCAGGACCACTTATTCTGTCATCCATATAATTGACAAAAATAATAATACATGTGATCATTTGTTAATAGTGTCAGATTTGGTTGAATAACTGGCATTACTAATAGTTACATTCAGATTCAAAATGAGCCACAATGGTGAAAGTATCAAGTAGAATTAAATGAAACATTTATATTATGAAGTTTGATTTGGACAATTTAGATATTCTGATTAGTGGTTTAAAATAACTTTGCAAACATAAGATAGTCATTGACAATGTCAAATAAGCATGGCAGAAGTTGTAGTGGATAACAGCTAAAAACTGAAGTGGTAATGTAATGTTCATTAGAAAAATAGGACAAATATTAAAAACATAATTCATTGTTGAAATTCATTTAGAATTAACACAGTCTAAATCTACTGTCCAATTTTGGATACAACAATAGAAATATGGTATAGAAGAAGACTTTGAATCCGGTCTTGAGGTTCTACTATGGTTGAAAAATAAGGATTTGGAAAAAGAATTGTTGAAGATGGGGAATTAAATGTAACTTGTTTGAGTAGTTCTTGTGTGTATAAAAGTAGATTCCTATTTCCACATTTCTTAGCAATCCTAACCTGATAGCAAAAGGCTGGACTCAATGACCTTTAATGGTCTTTTTAAAGCTCTGAAAATACTGAATGAACCTGTAACTATATACAGAGAATATTGCTAAAAATAAAGCTAGGTAGTGATTTGCCACTAAAGTTGTTGCATGTGCAAGTTAAAACTAACTTGTGGGTACTGTATACAAAAATTAACAGTTGAAGTATTTTGAGATGAGAAGATAATATTTTCCTGCTGTTGTTTAAGTTCATTGCAGTTTCTTCAGCTTTTGCCTTTCTTAACATCTACTTTAGGGCTAAATCTGAGAAAACCATTAAAAGATTTTCCTTAAAAGGAAAGTTCTCTTTAAAAAAGAAAGAAAAGAAAATAGGATCATTATTCTTTGAAATCCATAATAAGCGAAGAAAACCCTGATGGATATTTAGTTTGACTGTTAAATATGTTTTTGAGACAAGGCAAGGACAAATTATTTTAACCCTCCTTTGCAGTTACTGCTGTAATGGAATGTTCCAAATGCTGTTTTAGTGCTTCTTTGAATACGAAGATTCAGCAACATAAGGTAATGTCATTTTTTGTGGGTGTGGGAAAGTCATAGTGCTTTTTGATAGTTGAGTGATTTGATTGGCTAGTATTTAATTTAGGATAATAGACGTTAATTGTGTGGAACAAGTTCTGTTTTTTTGTCACATGGAAACATTTTGATTATGGACAGGGATAATGACTGAGGATAGAATTGGAAGTTATCTGGTGTGGTTAATTTTAGAGGTGTATGTCAGCTTCACAGGGTCTCTGTTACTTAGCTTACATCAGGTATTTTAGTATCAAAGCAGCAACAAATAGTAATTTTTTTTCTTAGTAACACTAGGTATCACTGGATCTGCTGTGAAAGACATTGTCTTTAGCAATTGAAGAAAATGGGGAATACTGACAAAACGCATGTGAATGCCAAGGCTAAATCCTTGAATGTATTTCTGAAATTATTCTAAATTAAATCTTTATAGATCTAGCTCTTTGAAGGTAGGGACTGTTGTTTATTT
This sequence comes from Notamacropus eugenii, assembly GCF_028372415.1. Taxonomy (NCBI): domain Eukaryota; kingdom Metazoa; phylum Chordata; class Mammalia; order Diprotodontia; family Macropodidae; genus Notamacropus; species Notamacropus eugenii. The sequence continues at coordinate 422,095,946 of NC_092874.1, forward strand.
TTGTGGGTTTTTTGCTGTTTTTATTTTGTTTTGTTTTTTGTCTTTGTGTCTTGCATAGAATAGATACTTTATTCTTATAAAAATATCTTTTGGATGGAGTTTTTTGATTGCACCAAGAAAATTTTTTATTAAGAGGAGTTCTATTTAAAAAACAAAAACCAAAAGTATACTCCCTAGCTTCATTCCCTTATTTTTTTAACCACATTTTCAACTATATCTGTGAAATTTGCATACGTCTCTTCATTAAAACTATTTTTATACAGTCCTTTCCTCTGAAGTTCAGAACCCCCTAAACTTTATGGTAACACTACAACTCCTAAGGAAAGGCAAAGGGCAAGTTTGATTACATCCAGAGAGGAGATCAGAAGAGATTTCTGGATCTTTCTGGACCTTAGTGCTCTGTCCACCAAATTGTATGATGCAAATGACTGGGCTAATTTTGCACTACTTAGTATATGGGGAGAAGATTGGGTAGATTTTAGGCTAAAACCTATTCATCAGGTACGTGGGTTATTTGGTTATTATTATAAGGATTTTGTTTTTAATTGCTTTTAAAATTACAGTTCCACAATATAGTGACCTTTGTGCAATCCTTTTCTATATTCAAAGATGTCTAGTTTTAAATAATGTTAGTTGAATTCTTATTAATAATAATATGAACCCTTGATGCCTCTTATTTCCAGTCATTAACTCATAGCATCTCAAAATGAAAGATAGAAAAGTTGTTATTTTTAAGTATCCTTGTTCATAAAGTTATAGTTGTTCTACATAAAATTGTAATATTTGAATTAGATTTTGAATTTCTTTCTACTAAAATACTTGTGAACTGCCCAAAAGATGAAAGGGCTTTCATTCTGGATTATAATTTATTGGTGATGATACTTTGGATTTACTGAAATTTATTTGTGTATATTAGAAATAATGAATTTAATATCAAAAATATTTGTCTCAGTACAAAGTAGTGAAAAATAGAAATACCATTAACGATATTGTTGTAACATTTGAGATTTACAATAAATATTCATGAATTTTATCTCTCCTAGAATTTCATTTTGAATTAGCATTGGTCATGGTATATTTTGATCTTACCTGATTTTAATAATTGAAATGCTGAATTTTATTGATAGGCTGGTTGTATAAATAGCATGTGCATTGAAGTTATTCAAGCATCTGCAGTTTTTGCTAGTGTGAAACTCCCTTCATCAGTGAAGTTTGTGACCCATCCTCTGTATCTTACTAGATAATCTTTGAGAAATGCTTGCCATCTTTTCAAAATTCATGTCTTCACAGGTTCCTTTTGGAACTTAACTAGGCTGGTCATGGACAGCTGTCATACAGACCTGTCCAGTTTGGCAGATTCTGCCAGAGCTTACAACCTGCTGGCATGACTTTGGAGAAGCCAGGGTCACCTTCACACACTTGCATCACGCAAGATGAACTTCAGTGTAGAAAATATTGACATTCCTAATTTACATTTTTTCTCTTCAATGGATAAAGCAAAATGCCAACCCAACTCAACCAATTAGGAGATTTACAAAAAAACTAAGGATTAAGAAAACACCTGGTAGTGGAAATCAAAGAGAAACTTGTTGCTGCATAACCATTTGTACTATTTTATTGCTGGCTAACATGTTTATGTTAATGAATACCTGTAAAACATCCTTAAAGTTATAAATTATTAAGTATCTCAATACTTAATATATGGGATAGATTTATGAAGAATTACAAGTAAAGACAAAAATTGAGACCAGTTGCCTGAGAGGAATGATGTAAGAGCATTCAAAGGAAGGAAAAAAAATGAGATCAGTTACCTTTCAAGGTAGTTAGCTATTATTTGAAGGCTTATTATCTACCTACAACCACACACAGCTTTGGAAATACTTGGAGGTCTTTCAAGCAAATCTATATATAAAGGTGTGTGTGGGTGTGTGGGGGTGGGTGTGGGTGTACATATGACAGTAAAGTTGATTTACTTGGATCTTTGAAGAGCCTTGTTAAAATCTTGGAGCTGCTTAAAATTTGATGAGACTGCTTAAATTGCCCTCCAGAGATGGTTTTTATAAGGAATTCTCTTCAAAACAAAATTTTTTGGAAACCCCAAATGTACTGTATATATTCTTTAAAAGTATGTGCTCTGACTTTATGTTCTCCACTAAGGGGTAGTATTTTGTATTCTGTGAGCAATATAATATTCTTTGGAAAGTGCAAAAACTTTTAATTTTAAATTTCTATAGCTTAGCTGGTTTGGGGAAGAAAAGGTTTTTCTAAATATCAATTATTAAACTAATTATAGATTAATATAATATCTTGACTTTTAAGTACTAATTATTTCCCTATATGACTAATAGCAGTATTACAAGGAGAAGTCAAATCAACAAGCATTTGTTGAGCACCTGCTGTGTCCAGGTATTTGTACCAAGTGCTGGGTAGACAAAGACGAAAATGAAGCAAACAGGTCTGGCCCTTAAGAAGTTTATCATTATAAAGACAGTTTTCACGTTTTGGTTGATGTTCTATAATAACATCCTTGACTTGGCTACAAAAAAATTATCTATAAATGATAGCTAATATCCACCATATCTTTGGTGGGGTAGGTTGCAAAGTACATTGGAATCAGGAGACCTGTCTCTGACACTAACTAGTTGACGCTTCTTAACCTGGGTCAAGTCACCTAGTCCTTCTTTAAGCCTAAGTTTCTTGATCTGTACATTGAAGGGATTTAACTAGATAATCTCAGTGCTCTAAATTCCATGATTGCTCCCTAATAAGTGGAAAGTATATCTTATACGTGGTTTTTGCTGTTTTTAGAATTTGGTCTTACCCAGCATGAAAGTTCCACTTTGGGAAAGGAACCTTTTCACTTTCTTTTGTTCTATTTGACTAGACACCAAATAGTAATGTTACTGCTCAGCTTTGTTCACTCCTACTTTTCAAATATTCTTGTCAGTCTTGCCAGAGGAAAAAAGTCAGACAACTTGGAGACCAGTCCCAGCACTTGTTACCTTCTGTTTCAAACCCTGAAACCCTTCTTCAGTTCAGATCTCTTCCCCATACAAACAACAGCTGAGAAAAGGAAAGATCTAGGGAACCAGAGAGGGTGTGTGGGTGTGTGTGTACGTGTGTGCATGTGTTTTTGTGGGAAGTGCCTTCTTGAAAGTGTATGTCATTTTGATTTAAAATTTCTTTTCCTTTATTTGGTTAAAGTACCACTTTTGACATGCTACAGATTGGGTCACTTTTTTATTCTTCCAGCTGCGACTGTGTTTACTGGCATGTATTTTGGGGATAGAGAATGAAGTGATGACTGAATTTGATAATAAACTAAGAAGATGGCTGATTTGGAGATTTAGTATGTATCTGGCTTCAGTAATAACTTTATTCATTAAAAGGTCATGCAGAGAAGCATGTCTGATCACTCTCACAAATGCCTATCAGGAGGCTGGAGAAATCTGGTCTATTTAGTACTGTGAGCCATAGTTTTGTTTTAACATTCTTACTTTCTTGAAATCTGATATCATTTGAATTTAGCCTGTGAATCTGTAGAGTTTTTCAAACTGAATAGTTCTCAAACATTTTATACTAGTAGAATGCAAGCTCTTTTAGGTCAAGGACTGCCGATCTTTTTGTCTTTCTATCCCTAGCACCTTGCTCATAGTAAAAAACTTCATACATATTTTCTGAATTAAAGGTCATGAATATTTTGTGATTTTATAAATTTGTGTGCATCATATGTTAAAATACACATTTTATAAATATATCTCATAAGATTTAAAAATTAATAATAAATTGTGCACATCATTTGAATAACTCCAGGTAGAGAATAACATTCGTTGATTTAGACTTAAGTTTATATCCACATTGGAGAGATTTGTTTTTACACCAAAACAAAGCTTCATAGTTGAGCCTAGAGTTCTGGGTTCAGGTAAAAGTTTGAAGTAGAAGAAGACTTTTAGTGCTTTGAGATCCCTTTCCTTCATCTTTCCCAAGTTAATAATTAATGTATTAAGTCCTTCACATGCTGCCCTTCAAGTATTTTCACAAAGTATATTGAAGTTCTAAAGTCTCTTGAAATACTTATTTTTCTAATGTAGTAGAGTCTAATTTAATTCTAATTGGTAGAGAGAATGAAGTATTTGAAAAAATGGTGGAGGAGAGGATTGTGGAATTTCAGGAATACTTTGGGTAGAGAAATAGGTAATATGTAGTATTTAATTTTTTCCCTCTTATTGCACATGATCTGAATGTATGGTTCTTATGTAGCAAGTTATACTGATTCAGTTACAGCTTAAAGTTTTAAGTCTTATCAATTTAAAAAAAAGAAAAAGAGCTGTCAGTCGTTTTATTTGTTATCTCTAATCTGTAATCATTATTGTTCCCTTGTGAGAAAAAGCAAAACCATTTGGATAATTCAGCTTGGAGAAGATGTGAGTGAGGGATGAGTTGTTCTTGATCTTAAAGATCTTGAAGAAATGATGGTGACTGGATGTTCGTGTTTTGCTGTCCATAGAAATGAAGTGAACTTAAATTCACTTAAATTAGAGAGTTTCATTTCTTTGAGGAAGAATTACCAGATATTTGTTAGAAATCAAAAGTAAGGTACCGAAGCAGGTTACATAAGGCTCTTAGAATCCAGAAATTTTTATTTTTCTAAAAACTGATTTGGGATCTCCTATAGGATAAGGGAATAGATGGAAAGCAGAAATGAAGAGGCTCTGCCTTACAACTTCATCATTTTCTTGCAAAAGTGGCCATAATGTTCAAATTCTTAAGTATTTATTTAAGCAGGAGTGTCATGGTTAACCATTGTAGGCAGTTTACAGGATTTGTGGGATATAATTATGATTATAGGCTATCTGTCCAATTTTATGCATTGGATTCAAACAGTAGCTTTTTAGACAAGTTCCCAGGGGAAAAAACAACTAATTCTTCTATTTTTCTATTTAAGAAAACTAATTTTATAGATCACAAGACATAAAGAAATAAAGCAAATTTATGGTTTGACCTTGCTTGGTTTTAATTCTATGTTTACTGACATCTTTATCTTTTGGGGACAGGGGGTGGAGTAAATGCAGATATAATCCCATTAGAGCAAATACTTTTTGTAATCACCATTATGGGCAGAAAAACCATTTTTTATGACTCTCTATAATCCTGGGGGGGGGGGGGGGGCGATAGAATTTGTTTTGAAAGAGAATCTTAGGTCTTATGGTCATTGTGATACACACATACATACTACATACATACATATTTCCCAGTGATTCTAATCATGACTGGACATACAGAACATTAGCTCTGAAAGGGACCTGTTTTTACAGATGAAGAAACTAAAGCCTAGAAAGATTGACTTGTCCAGGTCATATTCCTACTAGTTTCAGATTTGAGACTAGAAACTACACCTGACTGGCTGCCTTTTCTCCTTTACTGGGAGGCCTTCACGGAACTGTGATTAGTACTTTTTGATCTAGTTACAAATAACAGAAAGAAAGTTACACAAGAATATAAGGGTGTTTGCACAGTTCCTTGCACTTTTATTTGTACTGATTTTAGGGCACTTTTCACTCTCAGTTACAGAGAAGCAAGGCACTAGGTGTTTTGTGTTTTTAGGTCTCTAGTACCAGTAGACTAGAAATGTAATTTCTGAAAATTTGTCAAGAACAGCATTTAGATGTGAACTTCATGATAGTGGAATTTTATCAATACCAAAATCAAATGCCCTCTTAATTTTAGTAATCAGCTAATATATTATATCACACTATTGGATATATACCTGAGAAAAGATGAACCATTCTTTAAGCATTATTTAGCAGTAATGAGTTTTTATTAATAGTTCCTTATGTTTTCTTTTTCTTAAAGTAGAAAAATCTAAAGGAAAAATGTGTTGTTTATATTTTTGCTATAGGGAATGAGAAGTTTGAAATAATCTCCATGCTAAGAACTTTTAGATAGAATCACAGCTGGGGTGGTGGTGCTGGTAGGGATCTTAAAATGTAACTCAGTATTTTATGTTATCAGAACTTTAGTTATGAATTTAGATCACCATCAAGTACTCTTTGACTCATTTCTTTATATGTTTGTTTATTTTCCTAGGTACGGGCTCACCAGCTAGTTTTACCACCTTGTGATGTAGTGATCAAAGCTGTTGCTGACTACGTTCGTAATATTCAGGATACCACTGATTTGGATGCCATAGCTAAAGATGTTTTTCAGCATTCACAGGTAAAACAGAGCTTGAATATGATTTACCCTGGGCATCTGCTAGTTTTTGATTATTTAACTGGAATAAGCTATTTGGTTCAATTCTTGAGTTGTCTTGCCATATTATTTATGTGAGGGGGGTGGAGTGGGGGGATTGTGTGAGTGAAAGTGGGAGTGATTTAGGAATGGCAAGGTCTTCTGGTCCTACTTCCTAATTTTATAGCTGATAAACTCAAGTATGTATTGATGAAGACAAATGAGTGATAATGGCAGGATGACGTTTTAACTTAGGTCCTCATGCTCTATAATTCCGCTGTCCTTTCCATCATGCACTAAGCATATAAGAAAATCACTTTCTAGATGCTTACCATGTAATCTACATAGGCAGGGTCTGGAGCCAGTTGGAGGGGGCTTTCTATTATTTTTGTCTGGTTATTTGTCATTTATATGTTCCCTTCCCCTGGCCCCCCAAATAAATTGGTACCAGAATGGTGAATTTTGATAACATAACATGCCACCCACTCCAAACACTTGGCACTTATTCAATTGATATAACTTGTATCGAGCCCCATGTGTCAGATGAGGAAGGAAATACCTTAAAGATTTAAGTGGTTGTGAAAGTTAATAATAGAACTGCTAATACAATACCTCTCCTTTAGGTGTCTTATATCAGTTCAAACATGTTACTTAAAAATTATCAGTGCTAGATAGTATTCTTCCTTAATACCTTTTGCTTTTTCTTTAATAATTTGCAATATTTTTAAACTTCTAAGTCAACATAAAAAAGCTTTAGAGTTGCAAAATTTTTTAAATTTATTTTTTAAAAATATACCTGATTAAATACGTAATTATTTGACAGTTTTTAAAATTTCTATTTCAGTCTAGAACAGATGACAAAGTTACTCGATTTAAGAGAGCAGTTGGATATTATTCAGCGACTAGTAAGCCTATGCCATTTCATCCACAACATTACTTAGGTGAGTAAAGTCCTGAATGAAAGCTACTGAGAGTGTATTTCAATCCTTTAAAAAATATTTTCTTGTATGCTTCTCTCCCTTGATTTAACAACCATGATTCTATAAATTTAAAATGCTGAAATTCATTCCAAAACTTAGCATAATTCCCAGTGCAGATTGAGGATGATGTATATGCAGTGTTCCTTCAATAGAGAAGGAGGGCAAGGAATGTGAACAACATGTATGTAGGTGAATTCCTGATAACTCTTGGATGTTGGTGTTGGTGAACCACAGGGTATGTGAGTAAAGTGATTTGCCTTCTCTTCATTCTTGGAAGACCTTTTTTAGGGGGAAAAATGTGATATGGGAATGAAAGGATTTCCTCATTTGAGTAGCACCTAGGTTCCTAGTGCTGTCCCTGTCACCAAGAACTGCCAGTAAATGTGAATGCTTTGACACTGTGAGGCTGGAGATCTCTTGGCTGGAAGGGGCTGCAGTGCAAACCACAAGCGCTCCTTACACTTCCACATTCTTCTCTTCCTCATTGGCCAGAAGGAAGGAAGGTGTTGGTAACAAAGACTTGGGAACAATACTGTGTTTAGTGAGCCTTGATGTTTGAATTAGATGCATGATATTATGAATTGTTTTTTTCCCAGAAAACTACAATGAAAACGTGCCTCTTTGTGTTATTCCTGTGAGGATTGTGCTTCTTTGAAGTTACAGAGTGATTGAACAATCATAGGACGTCAGAGCTAGAAAGATCATCATGTCCCATCTCCTCCTTTCCTACAAGAGGAAACTGAGGCCTTACAGCAAAGGCAGCTTGTCCAAGGTCACCCAGCTCATGAGTGGCAGGGCTGGGATTCAGGCCCGTTTGTACTCACTTGAAGGCTATTCTACACCATTGTTCTTTCCCAAAGCTAGTTCTTCACTGAAAGAGAAAGGGAATTCCTTCTTTGTTGGTAGTTAGAGCCAATTGTTTAGCATCTAAATACTTGAAGCAGTGCAGAATTGAGAATACTTCAGAAGAAGGGAAAGCTTACTTGGAAATGGTCTGTCTTCAGAGTTGGCAGATTCTGGTATGATTCTGGTTCTCTTAGCAGAAGCGCTCAGAAGTTGTTTGTATCTTTAAACAAAAGGAATATTTATGTAGATTTTTTAATGCCTTGTGGACTTTCAGTTCCGTAGCTGTTCCTCTGAGCTAAGTGCTCTGCACAGTAAGTTGTGTGCTAGGTACTGTCTTTTTGTTTAAAATCTTTTGTGAGGCAAACAGGTGCTAACCCATGAATTAGTTGGTGGTAGTAGTCAATAAGTGATAAGATGTCCAAGGGAATAATGCTGGATATCAGACTAAAGCACTTAAGAGAAGGAGAAATTGGCATGTTTCCTTGAGTAGACTGCCTTACATTATTTTCTGTTCTTCTCTCTGTCCTGTTATTCTTATGTTATTCTAGAATTCAAGCATAATTCGAGTTACCATGGATTTGGAGTAAATGTTGTGTCAGATGTTAGAGTAGGGGTGGGGAAGGAACCTGGGGCTTTAAGACTACATGTGACCCTCCCGATCCTCAAATGTGACCCTTTGACTGAATCCAAATCCCCTTAGTAAAAAGATTTGTTTTATAAAGCTTGGACTTAGTCAAAAGGCTACACCCAAGGACCTAGAACGCCACATGTGGCCTTGAAGCCGTAGGTTCCCCACCCCTGGGGTAGAGGATTGGCTTAAAGTTAGGAATCAAAGGATAGGGAAAAAAATCTGCTCAAAGTTGTGCAGTTATCAAGTAGTATTTTTTCCTTAATGATACATGCTTGGCCTTGGTCATATACTAATGTTTTTCTAAGTAATAAGAAGGAAGGAAGAGTGCAAACAAAGATCTGTATGTTTGCAGATGGCAGCATGTTGAAGGAAGTGCTTATGGAGCTTAAAAGCAGGTGTGACTCAGAAGGTTTTGAGTCAGAAATAGATGGAGCAAGATGCTCTTCTTCTCAAGCAAGGATATAGTGATAATATTTCTAGGAAAAAAGTCACGGAAAATTGGACTTTGCACTTTATTCATTACAAATCTTGAAAAGTATCTTAGAGTTATTGTTAATGTATAGGAAATCAGCCCTCTCTACCACTGTGTTCAAATAAGTATTGGAAATAAGATGGGAAACATGCTTTTGTTATATAAAACAGAACATTATGTGCAATTCTGGTCTAAATACAAGAAAGATATGAGGAGAACTCAAAGGGCCAAGGAAACAGACACTTCCATATACGAATGGAGTAGAAAGATGAAGTTTCTTGACAAATGAACCAAGAAGAATTGTTATAGCTAAGAAGGAATGTTATAAGAGCTTATACTTTTTATGACTAGGACTTATGCAACCTAACCTTAGATTATTAGAAGTATGAGGTAACAGTGTAAATGGAAAGAACAGCCAACATCAGACAGTTGAAACAATGTTTCCAAGTTACAGAGCCGCTATTAAAACTTAACTTTTGATGTATTGGTTGGTTTCATTAATTTTTTCCTTTAAAAAATTTTTATATGGGAAGGCGAAAAGAAAGTTTAGGTGATGTAAATAAAAATATTAAAATTTTATTTTAAAAAATTGGAGCACCCAAAGAAACTTGAAAAAGAGAATTATAGAAGGGAGCTTCTTCTGCAAGAAGCCTTTCCCAGTCTTCCTTAATTTTAGTACCTTCCCTTTGAAATCACCCCCACTGTATCCTGCCTATATCTTGTTTGTACATACTTGTTTGCATGTTCTCTCTCACTGAACTGTGACTTTCTTGAGATTAAGGACTGTTTTTTGTCTTTCTCTGTCTCCATAGTTAGCACGATAGGGCACAAATTCAAGGCTTCATGAATGCTTGTTGACCGATTTATTTTAGGATTTTACACACTCTAAATAGTAAACATATGGAAGTGATTAAGAGGTACAGAATATAAGTAGATTTAGGAAGCATTTCAGTAGATTTATGGATGGATAATTGTCTTGAAAATTAAACGTGATTAGATTAATCTTTTCAGCGTAATATGAAGTCAGCATAAAACATTTTCTGTTAATTCTTGTCAACAAAACCTCAGTTTGGAAGCACCATTGGTCTCATCTATTATGTATTATTTTGTACATTTTCATGTGTACTTACTGTGAATTAAACTAGAGCTCACATTCAGCTTTTGTTGTAATTATCTTACAACCACTTAATGCAGTAATGTATAGTAACATATAAGAATTATAGTAGAGATAAATCATATTCATATAATTTTACAAATTCACTTAAAAACTTGAGCTTTTCCCTCAGCCAAGGTGTTACATAAATGTGTATTGTCATTATCATCACTATTACTTGCACTTCCTTTTAGTATAATGATAAGCACTACACTGCTTAAAAATGATGAGAGTTTAGGAAAAGAAAGGCAAAGAACATGGAATTTTTAAAACTCGATTTCTGTGTGCATTTTCTATACTGATTATCACAAGTATCATTTTCTCTACATTATCCCCTCCTTTCCCATCCACCTGTTAACTCTCAACAGTGAGCTTCCCCCTTTTAAGTCCTGGAGAAGAAGGTGCAAACTCCTAAACAGACCCCACAGAAAAGGATTCTAAAGGTTATCTCATCTACCTTCCTGGCATGTGTAATTATGCTGTCTTCAATATCCCCCTTTATGTATGATGAAGAGCTTATTACTCTATTCAGCAACACATTCTATTTACAAAGACTTTGAACTGAAACTTATCTCTTTGTGGCATCTGCTCATTGGACCTAGTTCTATTCTTTGGACCTAACAGAAAAGAAATGGTTGCTATAGAGTTGGTTGATAAAGTAGTGAGCATGGGAACCTTGGGAGAAGTGACTATTCCATTCTAAATTACGTGATAGAGAAAAGGTAGAAGCAGTCTGATACATAGCCTATATTTAGGGAGAATGGATTACAAACTATTTAGGCAAAGGATAGATATGGGATTCCATGCACTAAAATGTCAGCCCTGGTCATGGTAAGAAGGTCCCAAGAATGAATTTCTGAATTGAAGTAGTTCCAATGAGGAGAAAAAGAGACAGCTTTTTCAGAGAAACTAAGTCATTGACCAATTTTTAAAAATATTTATTTATTTATTTTTAGTTTCTGGCCTTCACTTCCATGAACTTTTGAGTTTTAAATTTCTCCTCCTCTCTCCCCCCACAAATTTAGGTTTTTAAAAGATGGATAGATGCAGGAACAAGTAATAAAAGGTGAATGCAAGAAAGTAGTGTGGTCTGGTAAAATCAGAATGAGGAATGTTCAAACTCAACCAGCCAAGGCTGTCACAGAAAGCTCAGGATGACCAGACTGGACTTGTTAATAGCTTTATTGTCACAGTTCTTTGTCAGGAGGTGGATGAGAAGTCACTGTGATGTAGGCACAAAAAACATCAATTTTTTAAAGGAAGTAGTGATCACAAAGGCAGGATGACTTATTTTACAAATGTACACATTAGTCCAGATGTGGTTTGAACAGGGCAGAGTACAATGATTTTGCTTCCTTCTTCTTTACTCTCTTAATGTAGGCTGCAATCATAGTAGCTTTCTTTACCACCATAATCACTGTTGACCTCTATTAAACTTGCATTCTACAGAAGTCCTGACATTTTCAGATGAGTTACTGTCTAAACATTTGTTCCACTTTTCCTTTTGTACCTGGTGAAGCTTAACCCTGTGTAAGAAGTTGCACATGGAGGCAACTTCTGGTCGTTGTTTGTCCTTTGCCATTGAAGAGGACCAATGACATCAGGATGGTGATGTCTTGACTTGTGAGTGGATTGGATGTGAGTAAGGCAGAGCTGTGCAAAGTCATCCACCTACTCTCTCCTTCAAAGCTACCTGAGTCCAGTGGCAAGACATAGGTCAGGATGACTGGGGATGGCCCTGCTGGAGGCAACTCAGTGGATAGAGCACTTGGTCTAGAATCAGGAAGACTTGAGTTCAAATCCAGCCTGACACTTCCTAGCTGTTACTTAAGCAAGTCACTTAACTTCTGACAAAATGGATCCACTTTAGAAGAAAATGGCAAAATCCAGTTTCTTTGCCAAGAAAATCCCAAATGGGATCACATAGGGTCTGACATGACTGAATAACAACAACAAAGAGCTTAACATTTACCTCTATTAAATTTCCTCATATTAGATCCAGCTTATTATGCTAGATAAAACCTTAGGGAAAACCCCACTTCCAGGGGCTTTGTGAAGATTAGCCTGTAGAAAAGGAGGAGAAGAGGAATAGAAAAAATAGGAATTAGATCAGAGGCAGAGAAACAGGAGTTAGATCCACAAGAAGACAGAATCATGAAGTTTCTTGCATTGATGACATCAAGAAGCACAGGATGGTCTCTAATGTCAAATGTTTGAGTGGCATCATGGAAGATGAGCCCAGGGTGGAAAGGGAGAACAGTGGTTGCTGGCTTTGGTGATAGGGTTTATTTGATATGACCTTGGAGAGAATGATTTTAGTTGAATTTTAGAGACAGAAGCCAGATTGCAAGGGGTTAAGAAATGAGAGGGTGGTAAGAAAATGTCACCCAGTGTGAAGAAAAGCAGAACAAGTTTCTTAGTATTGATTTTTCATTAAAAGTTGTTCAGTTTGAATTATTGTTGCCATTTAAAAGAATTACATTTGTGTTTTATAGATATAGAAATATGCTATATAAATAAGCATTACGTAATCATCCATTTCAAGATCTTAGTTTTGGGTTTTGTATATCCATAGATGGTAGAATCCCATTTTAACAAATTTGAGTACATATCACCATATCCACTGATTTTCAAAGCCCTCCTTGGCCACTTCTCCCTATATATGTTGTTTTTTTCCTATTAGAATGCAAATAGGAAGACGGGAACTGTCTTATTGGTCTCCCCAGCATAGTAGTTGGCACATGGTTATTATATAACCTCACCTCCAGCCTAGCATCTCCAAATGCATATTTGGATGTCTTGAAACTGATGTCCTGTGGACATCTTAAACTCAACATGTCAAAAACTGAACTCATTATCTTTCCCTAGAAGCTATTAGTTCACTTTGCATTATTATGTGGAAGTCTTTCCATGTTTCTTTGTATTCATCATATTTTTTGTTTCTCATAGCACAGTAATTTATATTCTGTTGGGCTTGTTTAGCAGTTTGTTTAGCTATTCTCCAATCATTGAGCATCTCCTTTGTTTCCAACTCTTTGCTACCCTCAAAAATGTTGCTGTAAATATTTTGGTGTACGTAGAGTCTTTCTTTTTTGTCAGTGATCTCAAGTTGTATGTCTCAAAATGGTATCTCTGAGTCAAAGGGTATGGACATTTTAGCAACTTTATTTACATATTATCAAATTGGAAAACAGTCTTCATGAAATCACAAATTCAAAAAGGTTCCCTCTTCATTGCTTCTAGCATCAAATACAAATTACTTTCTTTGTCATTTACTGAATTTTTTAAAGCTCCATTCTTAGAGAAGTTAGAAGCAATGTTTCAGAAAAAAAGGAAAATAACATCCATTATTTTGCTCTGTGATTTTAAAGAATGCACATCTTTTATTTGATTTTGAAAGAAGTAAGTTAATATTTTTCTATGTTGATGATTTTAGAGGTCTTGATACTAAAACAGTCATGTGACTTTTTGTTTTAAATATCATGTGTAATAAAATCTATAGTAATATTTCAGTTAAGCTCTGCTTCTCTAAAATACTTTGGTAAACAGAAATTTAAATATATCATTTTTTAATACAGAACTGTAAAAGTATACTTTTCTCCATGTAGGAAAACTGATTCAAAATACAGTTTATGTAATGTTTTCTTTTTGCCTTTTTAACTCATTGCCAACATTTTTGAAAATAAACGTTTGAGGGTGTTTTTACTACATGCTACATCTGAATGACTTTTTAAAATTTACTTCCAGAGGGTATTTTCTTTCTATAAAAATTTCAAGAAAAGGTTTTGATTTAGTTACTTATATTTAAAGTTATGATATGGTAGTAAAATATATTCCATGAAGCAAAGCCTAGAACATTAGTTTTCTTTGCTGATCTCAAAAGGAATTTGGGGCTTTTCTTACCTCTGGAACTTTGTGATTATGCATTTTTCCATTTCTCCTGCTATTTATGAGAGATGATTGTTGGGAAAGAGGGAGGAGGGAATTTTGTTAGAATTTTTTTCCCTTTTCAGTGAGAGTTTTCAGAAATCCCTTCCTTTATCCCTGTAGAGAAGTAAATTTTAATGAAGCCAAGGATGCAAAACTGCTAAACTAACCTTCCTGGAGAGAAATAGTGCCAAGGGGGCAAGAGAGTGCCAAGTGAGTACAGGTCTGTTCTACTTTGGAAAAATATGAACTTTACATAAAAGGTAAATTAGGGATTTATTCATATTACTAATGGATTCACTAGATGGATTCCTTGCTATATAGAACTCAGATAGTAATAGTGCATTTAAGTGTTATATTTGCAAATCATTTGGTAGTTGACCAAGTCTTAGAAAAACTATTCTTACTAAGGCTACAAGGAAATTTAGAAATCCTCTAGCCTGAACCTTTCATTTTATATGTAATGTAGCTGAGATCAAAGAAGTTGTGATGTGCTAGAAGTCATGACATTTTGTTAGTGACAGAGCCCTAACAGTCTTTTTTGCTTACTATTCTAGTGGTCTTTCCACTTTCTTAAACTTTTTGGTCTCAGGACCTTTTTATGCTCTTAATCATTGTTGAAGACCCCAAAGAGCTTAGGTTAATGTGGGTTATATCTATTAATATTTACTACATTTGAGGTTAAAACGAATAATATTTTAGTTTGCTGATTCACTTTAAAATAATACTATTACCTGTTAACATAAATAGCATATTTTTATGAAAATAACTATTTTCTGAAATAAGTAATTGAGATGTGGCATCAGTTTACATAGTTTTCTAAATCTCTTTTTGTCCAACTTAATCCTGGATCATGTGTTTCTGCATTCAGTTTGTTGTGATATATTTTTTTGGTTGAAATATTATAGGGAGAAAATCTTGACCTCATACACATAGATAGTTGAAAAAGACAGGAGTATTTTAAAAGGCAAATATCATCTTGGAATTATTATAAAAATAGTTTTGACCTCATGGGCCCCATTGAAAGGGTGTTGTGCCCAAAGGGGCTCACAGACCATATTCTCTGAACCACTACTCTGAGGGAAGTTCCTTAATAGGTAGTCTTAGCATCATAGCTGTCTTGTTGAAATGATGCCTTATAGGTAATCTAATTCATCTCCTTTATTTTGTTGTCAAGGAAACTTAGTGCCTACTAGGGGAAATGTTTTATACAAGATTGCATAGGGAGCAACAGAGTCAGGACTCGAACCCAGGCCCTCCAGTTTCATCTCCACTTTTCTTTCCAATATACCACACCTTACCTTTTAGTTTTCATACTTATAAAGTGATGATAATAATTAACATTTATATTTCGCTAACTGTATGTTAGGTAGGCACTGGGCTAAGCTCTTTTCAGTTATCTTCTTTGATCCTCACAACAACCTGGGACTGTAGGCGCTGTTATTATCCCCATTTTACAGATGAAGAAACTGAAGCAGTTGGTGGCTTAAGTAACTTGCTCAGGGCCACACAGCTAGTAAATGTCTCAGGTTAGATTTGAACTCAGATCTTTCTGACTCCAGGCATCTACTAGGCTACTTAGCAGACTGCTACTAAAAGTGATGCTTTATTGGAATACTAAGTAGCTACTGATTTTTTTTTTCTTCAAAACTGCAAGATGGGAAGCAGTAAAGGCAGGTAAAAATTACTTTAAATCCTTGAATCTTTTAATTTAGCTTTGCATCCTTCCATAGGAGCCTGATGGGAAAGAATTTTCAGCATGCAAAGCATTTTTCTCTAGGGTAAGAATATTTATTTCAGAAGTGATTTATTTAAGGGGAGTCAAACCTCTGCCAACAGCTCCCAATTGCTCCCCTTCAGGAATTGAAAAAATTGGTACCTGTATAGTTGTATGACTTCAAATGAGTATCTCTTGACTCCTATTCATTTAGACAAGGCATTTATGTTAGTTAAATTCATTTATTTATTCAGCTTCATTAAGTGCTTAATGTATACAGTATTACTATGCTGACCACTGGGATAGATATAAAGTTAGATAAGATAGGGTGCCAAGGGGTAAAAGAGTAGAAATTGTTAGTCACATCCCATTGGGATTATGAGGTTTCTAGGGCAACACTCTAAGATATACAGGGACCAAAAAAGACTTTCCTGTTCTTTTAAGGTTATTCAAAAATTTTAAATGAAAAGGTTTTTCCTCACTTTATGTTTCAAAATCTTTGTGCTTTTAGTACTTGTGAAGCTTTAATGCCTGTTAAATATACTTTTCTAATGTTTGGAAATTTTGCTCTTTTCCCTCCAGGAGCATTAAAAATTAATTTAGAGAA
The DNA here is from genome assembly GCF_028372415.1 of Notamacropus eugenii. Lineage (NCBI taxonomy): Eukaryota > Metazoa > Chordata > Mammalia > Diprotodontia > Macropodidae > Notamacropus > Notamacropus eugenii. The sequence goes on from NC_092874.1 coordinate 422,112,510, forward strand.
TTATATTGATTTATCTTAATCTATGTAGATAATTACCAAGGTTAGTGATTTGCAGTGTTATGCCAGCATATTATACATTGGTGTCATGATGACCCAAAGCCCACTGTCTTTTGGTGTTTGCATTATCAAACTTGAAATGAAAAAGCAGTTACTGGGTAAAACTTGTCCTTTGGTTTTACTTGTTAGCCTCCAAGCTGAAACATATATTCTCTCCCCACACCCTAACTGAGAGTATTTCTGAGAAATATGGATTTGGTGTGTAGTTTGTCTTTAAAATGGAAAATGAACCTAAAAACACTAGTAGGCCTCAGAGCTAAATCATAGGACAGTCTTTTCCCTATGATCTCATGTGTGACATGAAGCAAAAGTTTAGTGGTTCCCAGGAGCAGATCTGAATTCAGATACTTGGCTCTTTTTTCCTTTAGTCTTAAGGTAGGAGTTCTTCACCTTTTTGGTTATATACCAGACCTTGTCTGGTCTGGTAAAATCTGTGGTCCCTTTTTCAGAAAAATGTTTTTTAATGCATTAAAATTCATAGAATTTTAAAGAAAAGTTACGTTGAAATACAACTGTCAAAATATAAAACACAAACAAGTTAATGAATCCCATGTTAAGAATCTCTATTTTAGAGAAATTACTGGCTTATTTTTAATGACTAAATGAGTCTACTAAAACATTCCATATGAAGTTTTCTTTCCCTTCACCTATTCTTTCTGTTTCTCCATCGCTCCTAAGCATACTTTGCAACAAAAGCCTACTTCTACAGTAAGTATTTATAAAGGAGTAGAATGAGAAACTGGTAGTGTTAATCTGCATGATGTGAGCCCTTGTGTCTATTCTGAGAAAGATCCTCTTGTCATGAAGAAAGACTGACAATGACTGCTTAACACCAAGCCTTGGAATGAGAACAAGAACTAATTTAGAAGATAGCGCTCCCAGTAGCAAAGAAGCCTGTTAGAGTTTATCCTGCATTTCTTCCATTTTTCCCCCCAATTTTTAAAAAAAATTAATTCATTAATTGGACTAAATAGGATTTATTAGTGAGTTGAATTGTGCATTTGGGAACAGGAATAGAGAGCACAGTTTGAGGTTGGCAGTTGTAATCACTTTACAGTACAGCCAGTCTATGGACCATGTTTTGTTTTCAATTTGTAGCTAACAAAAACCTGCTTTTCGGGAGTTTCAATATGGAATGATTCAACAACCAGAGTGTATCAAAGATGTTCATCTTCAGTTTAATGTTAATTAATGGTAATCATCATTAATGAGCCTGTTTCTCATATCATTCAGAAGGGTAAGGGTGGTTCAAAGGGCTTGTAAGTAGAATTACAAGGGTGTTAGGTAATTCATAATATCTTTTACTTGTGCAATCCCACAAAACTAAATATATAAACTTTTTAGATATAGCAGAACTAAGCTGTAGTATAATAGGAATCAGTTAACCTGGGTTCCTGTCCTAATTCTGATGTTGGCTGACTACTTATATGCACTAGCACAAGTCCCTTCGCCATGGTGGGCTTTTAATTCATTCATCCCTTAAAGGGCTTTTGGCAATAGTTTATAGAATAGATTATTTCTAAGGTAACTTTCATAATTCTAGGATTCAGATCTCCACCCCAGACTCCAACCTATAGTTTCATCACTGTGTGGACTTCTAGAGCAAAAACTTCCTCCACTCAAATCAGATAGGTACCTCTTCTGTAATGTGTGGTATTTTGTGGTAATTTGTGTTGGGGAGCATCAGGAGGCTAAGTGTCTTGTTCCCAAGTACTAATATTTGCTATATCATCTAATAATTAGCTATATCGTCTACTATAAGAAGCAGATTGAACTCTTGTTGTATTTGCTTGGCTTCAGGGCTAGCCCTCTGCTATATATTGCTTTTCACTAGGATTCATAGAATCATAGATTTAGAGCTAGAAGGGACCTTTGCAGTCTTCTAGTTCAAACCTCTTTTTCTCATGTTATAGATGAAGAATTGAGGCCCAGAGTAGTTACGTGACTTGCCCATGGCCCTTCAGGTAATAAGTGGCAAAGTCAGGATTTGCTTCCAAGACCTCTATTTTATTTAACCATACTCCTTAACCAACTTTTTGGCTAAAAACTGTGCTGAAGATTTTCATGTTGTAGACTCAAAGAACTGTATCACAAAAATCATGGAATCTGTTTGCCTTCAATCATAGGGATATCTCAGTTGTAGAACATAATGATTTTTCTGTGGTTTTAGTTTTTCCTTAAGTTTGGGTGCTTTTTCTGTTTGAAGCCCTGTACCTCATCTCTAGTCTGTACTCTTAGAATTATGATTCAAACATAATGTATTGAATAAAAGATAAACAAAGACTCAGTAGTAGCTTTTAAGTTTTCCTTGGGTTAGCCATTTGCGTGCCATGTAACCAGGGTTATGCAATCTACTGTTTTAATTTATCTCAATAATAGATTTTTTATATATACAAATTTTATCATTCCTGGACTGTAACCCTTCTTTTGTTCATTTTTTAAAAATAGCAGCTTTGCCAGTTAACTAGTAGAAACTAGTATTTGGCAAGTTTAAAATTAATTGTAATTTTGTAGCTTATAAAATATGAAAAAATTTATGGGTTGGAGTTTTTTTTCTAAGTTTCTCTATAATTTTGAAACTTCAGGCTTCAGTGTCATGATATTCAGAGTGGTCCACAATTTTTTTTAGGTACTCTAGGTGATATACTGACTAGCATTTAATAATATTTACAATAATAATTTACTTTTGCTTTTAACATAAATTAAAAACTTCATTATTATATCTCTCAAATTTCTTCAAAAGAAGTGCCATTAAAGCAAATTATAGAGTGTTTTGTTGGTTTGTTTGGACATTAGCAAAAGGATGTTGTCATTGTGGCCTCATGGTGACCTAGGATTTACCAGGACCATCATCTACGAGGCCCAAGCCCTGGATTACTTAGCTGTGATGAGCTCAACTTTAAAGGTTTTGAGTAAAGGCTGGTGGTGGAGTGGGTCTGTTGTATGGAGGTCAGCCTGAATCAGTTCTGAGTGGTTCATGACCAGATTGGTTACAGTGTCATCGACTGTTTTGCCAGAGCAGTTCTTGAGGACTCTCTTCTAAATCATATAGAGTTTTTGATCTTTGTCGGTAGAGGGAGTAGCCACACCAGTGGAATGACAGATTCTTGAAGTATTGAAGTAAGTAGGCAGGTGGAGGAAGTGATTCATGTTCTGCTTGTTGGTCAAGATAGTTTAAAGCAGAGAACTGGAACTTATTTTTGTGACTTCCTTTAATTCATTCTGTAAATTTGTAATGTTTTTGAATTTAAAATTGTAGCATATAACGTTAGATAAACAGAATGGCTCTATTCCATGTGAGAAATGTGTAATTATTGCTTTAGCAAAAATTGCATTTTATTTCCATTTCCATTTTTACAATGCCATCAGTTTTCTACATGAGTATCCTAGTTTGCACAGCGCATGATGGAATTTATTGTTGACATTAGCAGGAATGACTTTTGTAGGGTTTAGCTTTTCCTTGGCCTTTCCAAGTTGAATTGCTGTGTCTGTCAGCTGAAATTGCTGATTTTATTTTACCTGGTCTGACACTACTTTGTATTTTCTTTACAGAATTCTTGCCTTTGTTTGTCTTTATTTATCTTGATCTCTCTTGAGCCATTTTTCATATGGTTTTCTCCTGGGCTCAGGTTTTTTATCTTTGCCAGTTATGAAAATAACAAGGAATAAATGACAACTTAAGCACTAGTTAGTATGTAAATTAATTTTCAAGAAAAGAACAAGATTCTTAGTGTTCTAGATTATTTATGCAGAACATATTAAAATACTGTAGATTTTGAGCAAGGTAGAATGCTTTTACTTTACGGCAGAAAACTAACAGCTGCCACATAATTTTACAATTTAGTTTAAATGCTTGTTGGATAATTATGAACCCAATTTCAGTTGAAGTTAAAATTTTAAAAAATTACTTAGATTCTGATGACCTTTTGGAGGACTCTTGGGAAAGTTTTTTGTTGTTTTAGTCATTTGAATTCTAGTGTATAAAGACTAGTTTTTCTGAAAATTACTTTAGGTGTTGAAAGGAGCAGAGAACAGAGATAGAATGAAATTTAAAAAAATTAAAGAGATAAAAGGTTAAAATTAAAGGAAGAAAAATGACCAAAATAACTGTTGCAGTGTTGTTAAAAAACAAAATACTCCTCACACTTTCACATAGTGTACTGCAGAAATTTATTGAGCTTTTCAATAAAATTAAGCTTTTTCAGCTTTTGTTGTTACATAGTTTCCTAAATAGTTCTGTGTTTGTGGGAAGAAAGCCTAACAGTGATGACATGAGAGATGTCACAATTAGGCAAATGACAAATGGGTAAGTGTGCTAGCCGTTAGCATTTCTGAAGTAGGTTCTGTGGGAAAATGTGCATCTATTCACTTTTGTTTTATTCTTTTCTTCCCCTTCTGATGAAACAGCCAGACCAAATCAGTTTGGAATGCCTGGGATAGTGCCACCGTATGTTCCCCCTCAGATGCTTAACATTCCACAGACCTCTATACAAGCAAAACCTGTTGTAAGTATGCTTTTAATTCTGTTAATGACTTCTCCTGCCAGTTCTTAGGAGTATATATGTGTTAAGATGCAAATATATGCAGAAATGATTTCTCAGAGTCTTTTTAAATGCATACGTGGAAGAGAATAGACTATCATTTATGTAGTGTTAAAAATCCACTAAAAGTTGTTTCGCAGGATAAAACAGTCTGTTACTTACGGGAATACGACAGCATCCATTTATTTTTTTATTACCTCCATGTAAAAGAGACCATTTTGTTCCAGGCCCAGCCGATGTCTAGCCCAGGTGGTGCTCCAGGTCAGGGTCCATACCCATACAGCCTCTCTGAGCCGGCCATCACCTTGGAAACAAGTGGGAAAAATTTGTCAGAGCAGAACAACTATAGTAACATTCCTCACGAAGGAAAACATACTCCGTTGTATGAGCGATCCTCTCCAATAAACCCAGCTCAGAGCGGCAGCCCTAACCATGTGGATGCAGCCTATTTTCCTCCCTCTTCAACATCATCATCATCCGATAATGATGAAGGCAGTGGAGGAGCTACAAAGTAAGTCATGAGTTAAATGGTGCATTTTCACCCTTGTGTCATTTAGGCGTATGATCCCTTTAAATTTGCTTAAACTAGAAGCTTTTATATCCAAAATATCCCAACTATTGGTTATAATGTTTTTGATTAAGGATCTAATTACAAAGATAAATGTATGTTTGATAATGATAACTTTGATATGGTAATTATGTTTGATAAATGAACATTGAATCCATGGACATGGAATGGAACAATTAATCCATACTGTTTATAAAGTCAGTTCTTAAAGTTCTATAGTTGGGCGTAACATGATTTTGACTAGTGCTTCCTAAAGAACCTATTTCTCTGAGTATTAGATTATGGCTACAGGAAGCTGGGCTCTAATTAGGGGGAGTTAGAGCCCGGCTTCTGTCAGGCAATGGAGGGGACACAAATGTAGAATCACGGGAAGTTAGAGTTGGCCTGTCCAACTCATAACGGAACAAAAATCCCCTCCACAACATGTGTTTAAAAATAATCAGTCATTTTTGAAGATTTCTTTGCCCAGCCCTTTGTGTGTTCATCCTTCGTTGCCAAAGAAGACCATGCCATTAGAGAAATAATGACATGACTTGCACTTGACTTTGTTTTGAGTGAGGGAGGGCTGTGCAAGTCACCAGCCCCACTTCTCCTCCAGAGCCATCTGAATCCAGTGACCAGATATTCATCAGGATGACTGGAGATGACCCAGGATGAGGCAGTTGGGGTTAAGTGACTTGCCCAAGGTCACACAGCTAGAGAGTGTCAAGTGTCTGAGGTGAGATTTGAACTCAGGTCCTCCTGACTCCTGCACTGGTGCTTTATCCACTGCACCACCTAGCTACCCTGCCCAGCACTTTGCCCTTCGAGCAATGCCACTTTTTATTATATCCAGCCTAAATGTGCTTCCTTGGCAGCTTCCCCCTATTATCTTTGGTATTGCCCTCTGAAGCAAGCAGGTTAAGGCAAATTCTTTTTTCCATATAACAACTTTTCAAATATTTATAGGATTGGCACAGTGTCTGGCACATAGTAGTTACTTAAAAAAAACTTACCAAGTTGAATTACCTGTTATTAAAGGCAGATGTCATACCCTCCTTAAATGTCCTCTAGAAGGAAAATTCCTATTTCGTTCAGCTGATATTCGTACGGCAAGAATGTGTAGGAACCTTCCATCTTTGGACCCCAGACTTCTAACTGATGGTTACCTTTCCTGGAAATACTACATTACTTCAGGAAAACCCTAGCTTATGTTTTCCTGTGTTTGTTCCTGTGCACCCATCTCTCCGGTAGTCTCTTTACCACCCACCCCTTTGCTTCTCCTTTTTCTACCTACCCCACCTAATTCTGAAACTATTCCTGAATATGGTGTGAGCCTATTCACCGTCTTTATAACTTCCATGCCAAATACCAGGTCACCATTTCCCTGCGTATGTTCTTTTCTCATGTTAGAATGTAAATTCCTTGTGGGTATGTACTGTCTTTACACTTTTTTTATTTGTATCTCCAGTGCTTAAGAAATGCTTTATAAATGTTTTTTCATGCATTCATCCCAGATGCTTTTCAGCTTATCAGTGTATTTTTTAAATTGTGATACCTAAAGTTAAATACAATATTCTAGTTCTGATCTAACCAGAGTAAAATAAAAGTGGGATTGTTTGGACTCTTAGTACTCTGTAAGATGGTTTTAGCAGTTCTCATTACCATATTGCATGATTGAACTCTGAGCTTTCTGGCCATTTAAGAAATAATTTTGTAATATGCTCAAATTTTTATTTTGTGTGTTGTCCCAAACTTTTTTGTGTTCCACAAAGCATGTCAAATCCTCCTTTATAGTGAAAGAGTATTAGAGTACTGACACATAAGCTGTCATCTTTTATTTAGTTATTTTGGTGTGTAGTTGCTAGGAAACTATTTCATGAAAATAGAGATCTCTAGCCTTTTATAACCTCGAGGCGGTAGGAGTCTGACCACAGAAGGAAAGATCCCACATAGACAAAAATATTCAGAGCACTCTCTGTTCTAGTAAAGGACTGGATGCAAAGTAGGCAACCAGTGAGTGAGGAAATAGCTAAACAAATGGTAGTATAGGAATGTGTGCTGTGCTGTAAGAAAGAATTTATTAAGTGCCTACTGTGTACCAGGCTTTGTGCTAGGTGTTGATAAAACAGACAGAAATTGATTAGTCCCTATCTTCCAGGAGCTTATATTCAACAGGATAAGACAACATGCACACTTAAGTATCTATGAAATAAATACAAAGGAACTTTTGGAAGAGTAGCTGGTTCAGTCAGGAAAGAACTAACATGGTATATGACATTTGATATACGTTTTAAAGTGAAATAGGAATTCTGAGAGAAAAAGTGCATTCCAGGTGTAGGGGGATAGTTTGTGCAAAAGCACCAAGAGAAGGTATATTACTTATGAGGAACAGGAAGCAGGCCATTTTGACTGGACTGAAGAGTGCATGAAGAGAGTGATGTATTAAGGCTAGAAAGGTTGGATTGAACCTGATTGTAAAAGGCTTTAAAGGCTAAAGAAATTTACCTTTGTGGTTTTTTTATTCCACTTAATGGTATTTTATTTTTTTCCAATTACATGTAAAGGTAGTTTTCAATATTCACTTTTATAAGATTTTGACTTCCAAATTTTTCTCCTTCCCTCTGCCACCTCACCCCTTCCCAAGACAGCAAGCAATCAGATATAGGCTATATATGTACAATTATGTTAAAACATATTTCCACTTTAGTCATTTTATGAAAAAAGAATCAGAACAAAAGGAAAAAACCACAAGAAAGAAAAAACCAAAAACGAAAAAGTGAAAATATTATACTTTAATTTGCATTCAGACTCCATAGTTCTCTCTCTGGGTGTGAATTGCATTTTCCATCATGAGTCTTTTGAAATTGTCTTGGATCATTGTACTGCTGGAAAGAGTTAAATCTATCATAGTTGATCATCTCACAATGTTGCTGTTACTGTGTACAATGTTCTTGTGGTTCTGCTCATTTTGCTTAGCATCAATCAGTTCATATATATCTTTCAGGTTTTTCTGAAGTCCTCCTGCTCATCATTTCTTATATAGCATGTATTCCATTACATTCATATACCACAGCTTGTTCAGCCTTTCCCCAACTGATGAGCATCCCCTCAGTTTCCAGTCCTTTGCCACCACAGAAAAGCTACTGTAAATATTTTTGTACATGTGGGTGTTTTTCCTTTTTTAAGATCTCTTTGGGATACAGAACTGGTAGAGATATTGCTGGATCAAAGGATATGTCCAATTTGATTGCCCTTTGGTCATAGTTCCAAATTGTTCTCCAGAATGTGAATAAGTTCACAACTCTTCCAACAATGTCCCAGTTTGTCCCAGTCAGCAGTGTCCCAGATTTCCCACATCTTCTCTGACAGTTTTCATTTGCTTTTACTGTCGTATTAGCCAGTCTAATAGGTGGTGGTACCTTAGAGTTGTTTTTGATTTGCATTTCTCTAATCAATAGTGATTTAGAGCATTTTTATATGACTACAGATACAGATAGCTTTGATTTCATCGGAAAACTGCCTGTTCATATCCTTTGACCATTTATCAATTGGGGAATGACTTATATTCATATAAATTTGACTCAGTTCTCCATATATTTGAGAAATGAGGCCTTTATCAGGGACACTGGTTGTAAAATTTGTTTCCCAGCTTTCTGTTTTCCTTCTAATCTTGGTTGCATTGGTTTTGTTTGTGCAAAACTGTTTTAATTTAATGTAATCAAAGTTATCTGTTTTGCATTTCATAATGTTCTCTGTCTCTTGTTTAGTCATAAATGTCTTCCCTTCTCCATAGATCTGATTTGCTCTTCTTATTTGCTTATGGTCTCACCCTTGGTGTCTAAATCATGGACGTATTTTGACTTTATCTTGGTATGTGATGTGAGAGGTTTCTCTTTGTCTAGTTTCCTCATACGGTTTTCCGGTTTTCTCAACAGTTTTTGTCAAATAGTGAGTGTCTTTGTTTTCCGAGATATTTTTACTCACTGTCTCTGTGCCTGAAATCATCTCCCTCCTCATTTCTGCCTTTTGGCCTCCCTAAATTCCTTCAAGTCCCAGCTAAAATCTCAGCTTCTGTAGGAAGCCTTTCCCAATGCCTCCTAATTCCAGTATCTTCCCTCTGTTAATTATTTCTAATTTGTGTTGGATATAGCTTGAACATAGTTCTTTACCTGTTGTATACTCCATTAGTTTGTGGATTCTCTGAGGTTAGAGACTGTCTTTCACCTTTCTGTATATCCCCAGCACTTAGTACTGTCCCTGGCATTTCGTAGCTGCTTAATAAATATCTATGGACTGTCTGACTGGACAGTGAGCCACCATGCTGGCCTCTTTTTCCCGTTGGTGAGTGCCTCCTTGTACCTCCATTTGGGTGAACGATCCAGCTTTCAACATCATACCCACGCACATAAGTGCTTTCCTTCTCCCCCATCTTCTTCCACCTCTCTTATGGGGTCCTTTTTGTATATTGTATTCTACATTATAACATAAGCTCTTTGAGGGAACCTGTCATTTTTCCCCCTTTTGTATTTACCTCCTCAGCAGTTAGTAGAGTGCTTGGCACATAGTAAGAGCCTAATAGATGTTTCTTGTCTTGCTTTGCCTTTCCACCCCATCTTTGACAATGTTTAGATGGGACCGTTGTTGACCTAGTTTTATTTTTTCACTTTAGATGTTTGCAATGGTTTGAGTGACTTACTAAATGCAACCTGTAGTGTTAGTCATGACCAAGCATGGCCCCTGAGGTCTCTTCTAACTCTAGTTATATGATCCTATACAAAAGCCAGTCCACTTCTCCCAACTTCACATTGCACTGTCCTTTCCACTACACCATGTTGCAAGAAACTCCTCCAGTGTCACTACAAGTCTTTTCTGCCAAACCGCTGTGTCTGCTTTTATTTTGTTGCTGAAAACTTTTCTGTAAAAGTTTTTTAATTTTTATTTTCAGTTTTAATTTCTTTCCTTCTGTCTACTCTCCTCCCCACCCAATTTAGAAGGCAGAAACCGTGACCCCCATATTGCATATGAAATCATACAAAACATATTACCATGTTAGCCATTTTGTGGCAGGGGAGGAGGGCAAGAAAAATAAAGAGAAAAAATGTACTTCATTCTGCACTCAGAGTTCACCACTTGTCTAACTGAAGGTGGGATAGCATTTTTTCATCATGAGACTTTTATATTGATTAGCATTGCTAAGTCTTTCACAACTAATAATCGTTACAATATTACTATTGCCGTGTGCATTGTTTTCTTGATTTTGCTTACTTTACTTTGTATCAGTTCATATAAGCCTTCCCAGGTTTTTCCGAAACCATCCCTTTCATCATTTTTTTATAGCACAATAGTATTTAGTCACATTCCCATAACATAACTTGTCCAGCCATTCCCTGGTTGATGGGCATCTCCTCAGTTACTAATTTGCCACCAGAAAAAGAGCTGCTATTATAATTATTTCTGTACCTGTAGGTCCTTTCCCCTTTTCTTTGGTCTCTTTGGGATACAGACCTAGTAGTGGTATTACTGGTCAAAAGGTATATTTATTTTTATAGTCCTTTGGGTATAGTTCCAAATTGTTTTCCAGAATGAACCAGTTTACAACTCCACCACCAGTGCATTAGTGTACCTATTTTCCCACATCACCTCCAGCATTTGTCATTTTCTTTTTCTTATCATCTTGGCTAGTCTGATGGCTATGAGGGGATCTGAGTTGTTTTAGTTTCTATTTCTCGAATAGTGATTTAGAGCATTTTTTTTTATTTGCTTTGTTTACTTTGATTTCTTTTTCTGAAGACTGCCTGTTCGTATCCTTTAACCATTTATCAGTTGGGGAATGTTTCTTATTTTGATCAATTTGGTTCAATTCTCTATGATATTTGAGGAATGTGACACTTACCAGAGAAACTTGCTATAAAATTTTTCCAGTTTCTTCCTTTCTTTCTAATTTTGGTTATAATGGTTTTATTTGCGCAAAAACTTTTTAAATTCATGTGATCAAAATTATACATTTTATGATCCGTGATCCTCTGCCTCTTACTTCATCATACACTCATCCCTATCTGTAAATTCAACATGTAATTTTTTTCTGAGTTCCTCTAATTTGCTTACGGTATCCCCTTTTATGTCAGAATCATGTACCCATTTTGACCTTATCTTGGTATATGAAGTAAGGTGTTGATTTATGCTTAGTTTCCTTCTGCCAGACTGTTGTCCAGTTTTCCCAGCAATTTTTGTCAAATGGTGAGTTCTTGCACTCAAAGCTTTCTCAAACACTAGGTTACTGTGCTTCAACAAAATTCCTAACAAATGTAAAAGTAGACTTTTAAATTATGCCTTAATGGTTCATCTCAAATTTTAGTTCTCTATCTCCCTCCCTCTTTCTCCTTCTCTCTCCTTTTCACCCCACACACTCTACTTCTGCTTCTGCCTACTTCCTTTCCTTTTCTAGCTATGGCAGAGAAAAATTGCTCAAGTGTGTTGGGAGTGCTTTGTAGCAAAGGAGTTACTCTTGCTTCATGATAACTGTGAGCAGTAAACTGAGAGGACAGGCTCCTTTCAGCAAAATAGATGTTTTTTTCCTCCCTTTGTTCTACACACTTTAAATGTCTTCCTTCTTTTTTCCCCCCACTTATGTTGGCCTTCCTAGAAAACCTACCTCAGGCTTCTTTTCTTTCGAGGTTTGCCCATGTAACTCCAGCCCACATCACTGTCCTTTCTTTGAACTCCTGCAGCATTCATTATCTTTTAGCACTTAATCACTTAGTTCCTTTTTTTTATTAAATACTTCATAATTGTATCTTGATGGGATAGTGAGAAGAGAAACTGTATTTGTTATCCTTATCACAACATCAGTCATTTATAGTGCTTAATAAGTATTTATTGAATTAAAAATTATAAATGTTCACTATTCTCTTTTAAGCCTAGCAGCAAAGATGTGGTGTTGGTAGTGCTTACTTTAATTTTACTGAGTTATTATCTATTCTTTTCTTAAAACAGCAAGGTGCTGTTGCTATGGATTCATAGATGAAATCGTGTGAGATTTTTGCTATAATGAACTCTTTGTTATAAAGAGATTTGACCTGTAATCTTCCTTTTGTATTCAGCCATGTCAGTGGGAACAAAGTTGGCTGGGAAAAGACAGGAAACCAGTCAGAAACGCAAGCTCGTGGAGATCCAGGAGACCAAACAAAGGTAGCATTATGTAGATTTTTTTCCTTTAAATATAAAAGTTCTTAATTAAATTAAAAGTTCTTTCACAGCGTATGAATGTATATTTGTAATTAGTTTAACTGGGGAACTTTTCCATAGTAATATTAAAACTCAGGAGATTTTTATTATCTCTTCTGACTTCTTACCTTTCACATCCAATCAATTACCAGTTCCTTAGGAGTGCCTTCTGCAATATCTTGCACCCTTCCACCCTCCTTCCTTTTTCCTTTGCTTGACTCTAGTACTGGCCCTCATCCTCACCCACATCTCTTCTTTTCCCCTTTGAGTGTATCTTTTACATCACTACCAGAAGAATGTTTCATCACTTGTGCTGAAATTTTAATGTGATGAATTAAGAAGAACATTGGATTTGGAATCAGAGGTTTGGATTCTGGCTGCGCTACTTTTACTGCCTGTGTGACCTTGGGCAAGTCATTTAAGTACTCTGAGCCTTAGTTTTTTAATTTAATTTCCTTATTGCTGGACTATATTTTCTCTTAAGCTCTATTCTTTGAACTTTTGTTCTTCAGTGGCTCGCTGTTGCCACCCTCCTTTTTCAAAAGTTATTTCATATTGTCAGACTCCACATTCTCACCAGATTGGCTTACTCTTAATTTACCGTGTACTTCCCGCCTCGACTCATATTGTTTCCTGTACCTGGAATGCCATAACTGGCTCTTCCCCTTTTTATTTCTTGAATATCTTAGTCATTTTTTAAAAGTGCAACTAAAATGTCTTGTGCAAGATATATTAGCTAATAGCTCCTCTCCTTTGAATCTCACCTAGCATCTCGTTTCACAGTACTCTGGTGTACTTAAAATGAAGGATATTATGATTACCTGCATTTGTATCTTTTCCCACAAGTAAACTAAAAGCTACACAAGATCATGGATCATGTGTTGTCTGAGCTTTGTATCTTCTCCAGATCTACCATAGTGGCATGCATACATAAGGTAGCTTAAAAGTAGGTATACTTCATCAACTCAGTCCTACTTGACTTTCCTCTGGACCAGAGGGTGGACCACAGATTTGCCAGCATATTATCTATTTACTTTCACAAAGAAGTTTTAGAATGCAGAACAAAAAAAATTATTTTGAAATAACTTAAATAGTTTACAGAAATGGAATGGTTGTAAAGGAAAGAGCAATGCATTTAGAGTCCAGAGACCAGAACACAGATGCTGGTTCTGCTACTTAGGATCTTTATGGTCTTGAACAGGTCACTCAGTTTAGAACCTCACTTTTAATCCCTTGATTTGAAGAAGAAAGCACACATGTATGAAGTAGTTGCTTATTATCTTATACTTAAAAATTGTAACTTCCAAAACATTTTAGCATTCAATATTGTACTTTTGCATTTCCTTCATGGCAATAGGATAGTCTTCCATTTTAAATAGAAATCATTTTGTTATTGTTCTGAATTTGTCATTCATCACCAACTAACTGGTTGCTGCATGTTTCCACCTGGATAATCTTATAGGAATCTCAGACTCAACATTTGTGCTAAAAAAAACTCATTATCTTCTACTCCCTGAACTTTTCCCCCCTCCAAATTTTCCCTTTATTGTTTAGATTTTCATCTTTTTTCCCAGAGCCCCAAATCTACAACTTCTCAGTCATCTTTGATTTTTCTCTCTGGTTCATTGTCCCATAAGTTGCCAAATATGATTAATTCTGTCTCAATAAGACCTTACATCTGTTCCCTTTTTGCTGCTCACCTGGTCACCACCTCATTTTTGGGCCCTTATCCCTTCTCACTTGAATTATTAAAATAGCTTTCTAATTGGTCTCCTTGCTTCTTTTTTCCCTTTTCCTATACATCCTTCATGAAGGTGCCAAAATAATCTTCCTAAAACAGAGGTCTGACCATATAACTCCCCATTACCTGTAAGGTAAAGCACAAACTCCTCATCCCTCCATTTAAAGCCCCTCACCTAACAGTCTGGCATTAACTACCTTTCCAGCCTAATTTCATAGTAATCTTCTTCATGGCCTTTATATTGCAACCAAATTGGCCATCTTGCTGTTACCCATCCATGATATTCCATTTTAATTTTGCCCTCACTCTCCACCTTAACATGATGAGTTCCAAAGCTTGGCTCGAGTGTCACTACCTATTTGAAGGCAGCCTCCCCTTCTCCTCCTGGTTGATAGTGCTCTCTAATTCAATGATCTTGTAAATCACTCGTCTTTGGACATGTCATCTTCACAGTAAAATGGAAACCCCTAGAGGTCAGAGATGATTTTGCTCTTCATCTTTTTATTCTAAATGCCTTGCGTATAGTAGCTATAAAATAGAGATGTGCAGTTAAATTCTGCAGATAAGTCACAGACAGCACAGTTAAATTGTTCATTATTACTTTTGACTTACCTTTTTAACCTTTGTTTTAAATGATGAAATTAAGTTCATAATGTTCTACTTATGTTTTGCAAGCTTATTAAAATTGCACTAGAATCTAATGATGCACTTTGTCCTGTTGTGAGTGTGTATTTTCACAAGAATATACATTCCCTCACATTATAATTCCACATTTTCCCCCCAAGTTTTTAACTAGGGATCCATTTCCTATATACCATAGTTTCCTTCTTTGCAAACCCCGTTGATTTTCTACACATCAAAACATTTTGGTGGTCACTATGAGAAGGAAGAAAGAGCTCTGCATTGGTGCCTGGGTTCCCACCCTGGCCCTCTTTCATTGTCTCACTTTGTGATAGCAGACGAGTCACATTACCTCCAGCTGTCTCTCTAGTCATATATAAAGCAAGTTGGTAAACTTGATAATTTTTAAATTGCCTGCTAGTGTAAGTGATGTGATGTTAAATAAATTTTTTCTATTCTGTCTTATAGGCAGAAGGTTCTTCTACTGCCTCTTCAGGAAGCCAGATAGCTGAAGGGAAAGGGAACCAAGCCAACACTGCACAAATCCCCTGCCTTTTGTCAATGCCCACCAGGAACCACATGGACATCACCACACCGCCATTACCTCCTGTTGCACCAGAAGTATTGAGAGTAGCAGAGCACAGGCACAAGAAGGGGTTAATGTATCCCTACATCTTTCATGTTCTTACAAAGGTATTATCCAAGATGTCACTAGTATTACTGACTTTATAGATGGTAATCCCTCCCTTTTTTTTTAATAAAGTGTTACTCTGTGTCTTACAAAGTGTATTCTGAAAATAATTTGACTATGCCACAAATTTCATTTTTTATGAAGCAGGAATGGAATATGTGAAATTGTACAAAAACTTTTCCCTATTTAACCACTACTGAATGCACCAATATATAGTCTATTTACTTGTTGTAGAAATGATTACTTCGTTATAGACATCAGAATTGCTTTTTCTTCAGTTTAGTGTAAATCCATTTTCAAATTTTCTTCGACTTAAATAGTAGCATCACCTAAATTATTTTTGGATTCCTTATTTTTCTCCATTTTGATTTTCCATTAAAATTTTTTTCTCTATATATTTCAATTTCAGGTTTTATTCTAATTTTAGATATACTCTCTAATATGTACAACATAATGTCTGCCTTTTGAGTGGCTAATGCTTTCTGTATTTTGACATGTTCATCTAATTGAAGACAATTTTGTGATGATTAAATATAACAAATGTAATGCAAAATGTTAATTGCTAAATGTGCATAAAATCAGATAATACAAGGATCTTTTTCACAGAATTGTACTTTAATTTTTTTAAACATCTTTCTAAGTGTATACCTACATCTATGTTATATTGCGATAGTGTTAGGAAATCTGTTTTCTTTTTCAATTCTAAGGTTTATGTGCAATTAATTTTTATACTGATTTCCAAATTAATTTCCTTTATGCGATAATCATAGGCCTTACCTTACAGTATAGGAAAAAAAGGAATTCTTCTGATCAATTTGTTAATTAACATGTATTTTTTTTAATTGTTTCATAGAAGCATTGCTTTTATTTGTGCAGAAAGTACCTCTTAGTCAAAAGTTTCTTTTCTAAGTGTAATTCCATTTGAAATTTATAGACAGCACTTGATTGATATAGAGAAAAAAAACCATACACACAAACACGAAATTCCATAGAACTTCTGAGATGGATTTATTTTGGTAGTGAGTATTAACCGATTAGCCCCAGTCCTGCTTAGTTTTATAAATTAGAAGAAATCAGGAATGTTCAACCTATTACTGTTTATCCAGGTCCTTCTATTTATTCCTTTAATTGTAACTGCTTTTGATTATACTGGATTATTGGATTAAGATATATGTGTATAGCATCACTTTTAGTTTATCATATTTTGGGGATGGAAAAGCTTTTGAACTTGAACAGCAGTCGAAGTGGATAAGTGGAAAATTATCATTGTAGGAAAGGGGTTTTTAATCCATTTAGAAAACCACCCAACTTCTTTAGGACACTACACTCTCCCCTCTGTGTTCTTCCAGATATCAGGTTCTCTGAAATCACCTGGTTGTATAAGAATGATCAGATCTACACACTGGTGGATATACTACTTGATTTATGTATAACTGTTAAAATCCAAAAGAAAACCATACAATATTGTGTGCATCTGCATTTCGCTAATACTCACTATTTTCATAATTATTTTAAAGACAAACATTTGTAAAATATGAGATACTATGTTTGTCACCAAGACAACTTAGCATTCTAAATGCTAAATGTATTATGAGTTGAATCTTTCTCTGTGTCTAAATTTATTTGGGCAAGCATTTTCAATGAGATAATACTTGAGACATTTCTAGAAAGGTATTTTTCCATTGAAAACCTTCTCTCCTCCCAAGAGAAAAACATTGAAGATGTTGTCTATATCTGACTACATCAAACAAATAATTTCCTAAAGAAGAATAATGCAAGCATGGTAGATTCTATAACTCTTAAGGGGAGTGTTAGAACTCTGTAGCTACCTATCTTAATTATGAAACCACATACAGAATTAGGATCAACTAATAATGTAATGTGACATGTTTGATTGATTTATGGTGTCATATTTGAAAAGACCAGTCTAGTATTGTGCCAACCATTACTAGATGGTGTCTATTCAGTAATTTTAACTAAGGTAGTTTATTTTTATGTTGTAAATACAGAATTAATAAAACACTTGCAGATAACCCAAGTCACAAAAATCCTAAAAATAAAAATCCTAAAACATGCCTCTTACAAGATGTAAAGTAGTCTACCTATATAAGTGAACATAAAGTTTTTCTGGAGCGCTCTTGGAAGATGGACCTATTGTTCTTTCTTATCTAAAGAACATTTTGAGCCGAGTTTGGGAGGGAAGGGGTGGCGATATAGGGGGAATGGAAAAATCAAGCCTGACCTTTGTGAGGTTGCAGCTAGTTGTCCTGGAATTCAACAGGTATTTATTGAGCACTTATTACACCATAACAAAAGGACTAAAACATAAGACATAAATTAATGTCATTTCAAAAATTTATTTTAGGTAAGTCACTTTTTAAGATAGAGTAATCTGTGCAGAAAAGGGTAAAACAAGTTTAGTCAGTTTCTTGTTTTCTTAGTAAACTGGGAGTCATTCCCCTTTAGTTTTTAAGGCAGGCAATTTAGGATTACTTATTAAGTAATATAAAGGTTATTACCTGTATTTTTATAGGATTATATGTCTAGCCATTCAAAAAGTAGTTATGTATGTTCATTCAATTTTTCTTACCTGCTAAAATCACACAATCTTAGAGTGGAAAAGGACTGTAGAGATAGATTATCTAGTCCCACCTCCTGTCCAATTCAGGAGTCCTTTCTACAGCATCCTTAAGATATCACTTGTCTGATTAGATTGTTCCAAGCCATTGCATAGCGTTTGAATCATTCATAGCATTTCCTTCTTTCGTCATTTGGGAATTAAAATAGTGAAAAATGTGTTTTAAGCTCTGGAAACAGATTTTTTTTCTACAGACTGCTAAATGAACTTATATCAAGCGCTTTAGGACAGGTTTGTTTTAAGATGGCCATTTATTTAGATTAGCATTGAAAAAATGTTTTAAAAGGGATTATACGGTATATTTCTGTAAGTTTTTTTTTTAATTCAACATGAAAAATGTGCAATATTATTCTGCTTTCTTCCATGCAAAGGGTGAAATCAAAATTGCTGTTTCTATTGAAGATGAAGCCAACAAAGACCTGCCTCCTGCCGCTCTGCTTTATAGGCCAGTTCGTCAGTATGTTTACGGAGTCCTGTTTAGTTTGGCAGAAAGCAGAAAGAAAACTGAAAGACTTGCTTTTAGAAAGAACAGACTTCCTCCAGAATGTATGTACTGTATGATCCATTGTTTGCTTTCTTCAGTGCCTCATAATCTTTTGTGCATTTTCCAAAGGGTTAGCTTTGAGGGCCTTGTAAGTGTAGCAAAGATGAAACTTCCATCTGGGCAGCAGGGCCAGATTTAGGAGATTTTAAGGGGGAAAAAGTCAATCACTGATCTTTCTCTCATATGATCTTTAATAAAACTATCAAATGTTAAGTTTTCATTTCATACTGAAAGTGGACATGAAAAATATGCTTCCTGACACTCTTTCCTTTCTGTAATTAGCATGTTTTATTCCACAGTATGTGCTTAAGAGCATATGTTGTGGTTTTAAATTTTAAAGTAGAACTTTTTGAGACTCAATATGTCTGTGAATTTCTAGTATATTTGCTGAAACTCATGAAAATTCTCAGGTATCTTTTTTCTGCTTTAATTCAAGGTGCTCTTTTTTTAAAAAAAGGTTTCGAACCCATTGGCATTTATGATGTGATTTTATTACATCATTAATAACTGTTATCATAAATTTTCACAAAGTCCACTTAAAATTTGTGTGCTGGTCAACAGATTTAATGAAATCATTTAGGGGAGACCAAAAATTTTCTTGTTTGAAATGTTGATAAGTTATGAGTTATTAACATTTTTTTTAATCCCTTAATTGCAACCATGCAAGAGTTGAGCGGTGTTCCAAAACATGCTACTCCCTCCTGGGAAATTTTATCAAGTAGTAGATTTAAACTTGGAGGCTACTTTGAAATCTTCTAAACATTTTTATTTGTTACTCAAATATTCTATAGTAATTTAAGTATGATTGTAACATAAGATTTATTTCATTTTCTGTGACAAAGCCACAATTGTGTGAGCTTGTTATAAAGTTAGTTGGCTAGTGCTGCCATTAGTTGAAAGTATGTGACTAGTGGTTGCTATTTTTAGGTGTGACTGGAAAAATGAGTCTTTGAATAATATATACTTGGGGGGTACTTATGGTATTTCTTGATACCATAATGGAAAGATTCTTTTCAGTGCTTTACAATATATATTGAAACGTATATACTGCCTTTTTTCATGGCAGTGCCTTACATATTTGCTTCAAAAGATGCTCTCTGAGTTACATATAAATGTCTTTAGTGTCCTCTTGTTGGTTGTCACTAACCTTCCACTCGCCATTTCATTAGAAGCTCTGTTTTTCTTTATTTTGCCTACCTGCATTCTGCTTATGCATTTTTGCTTCCTATACGGAAAGATGTTGTTTAGTTTTCCTTTTGGTATAGCTCTCTCTCTCTCCCTCCCCAAAAGTAATGCCAAAGAAATCGATTTGAAAATGAATCAGTGTATTTAATAGATATAATTTAAACGACACCTTTACTTTGTTCCTTCAGTTTGACCTGACCTGTATGAGATTTTGCCATCATAGTGTTAGTTTCTACACTGAGCTTGTTAACTTTCATTTCTTACTTCTTTGCAAGTTAGTGTATTCATTCTCTAAGCAGAATTTCATCATGATTTCCATCTGAGCCAGCACAAGACCTAGTTGCTTCAGTGTTTATGTCCAAACCACTGCTTTGCCTCTAATAATATAGTCCTAATTGATATGTGTGCTTTAAGAGTATAGTCCTTATTTTATAGCAGCTACTTAAGGATGTTTTATGATCATAATCTGAGCTGGAAATTATTTTTACTTCAACTTACCATGAATTCTAAAACCAGTTTCAAGTCTCTCGATGCTTGTATGATCACAGCTACACAAAATACAGATTGAATAAGACAACCTATTTTACCACTATAATTCATAATATTGATGCTAGAGAACATGTGTTAGTTTGAGCACCATAAATTCTGCTGTTGATTGGCTATGCCATTAGTATTAACTTCTGATATTTTTTAGGTTTTCCAAGCTTATGGGCCTATCAGAAGTAACAAAACATATTTTTAAAAAGGTTGATGAATACCATTTATCAGTCTTTGTCTTTTCTGACTTTTTGCTGCAACCAAACCTTTTCTTTTCTATTGAAGTTTGAAGTCACATTAGTGTACTGGGAGTACTCTGTTAGTATTCTTATGTAGTGTCCAGTACTTAAAAGAGGACAAAAAGGACAAGGTGTACAACCAAGATGTAGAGGAAGAAAAGTGATTTGAGTGGAAGTTACTAGAATTCTCTGGTTCTGAAATAAGTATTAACATTTCCTTTTGTTTCTATATACATAATATACACATACAATTATAGAACTGGCATATAATCTGGATCCTTATTTAGGTAAGGTTATGATTTTTCCCATTCATAGTTGAAAAAAATTTCAAAAATTTGTTCTGCCATCCCCAATTAATGCGTATTTCCTCAGTTTTCAATTACTTGCCACTGAAAAGGGCTGCTATAAGTATTTTTGAAGATGTGTCCTTTTCCTCTTTCTTTGATCAGTTTTGGGTATAGATTTTGTATTGGTAAATCCAGGTCAAAGGGTATGTGTAGTTTAAAGAAATGTTTTGGACATAGTTTCAAATTCCTTTCCAGGTATGGCTAGAACAGTTGACAGTTCCATCAATAGTACATTAATGCCCATTTGTCCACTGCTCCTTCTATATTTGTCATTTCCCCTTTTTGTCAACTTGGAAATCTGATGGGTATTTTGTGGAACCTCAGAGTTCTTGTATTTAATTAGTAGTAATTTAAAGTGTTTTTCCCTTTGGCTGTTGATAGCTTGGATTTCTTCCTCTGAAAACTTTGTTCCTATCCTTGGATCATTTATCAGCTGGGGAATGACTTTTATTTTCAAACATTTAAATCAGTTCTTCCTATGTCTTAGAAATGAAATTCTTGGCAGAGAAACTCTGCAAAGATATAAAGACCATCTATTATAACTAATATATATCATACCTAAGCTGAGTAGCATTTCTTCCTTGATCCTGTAGTTCCCCCATAATCTCCCTAGTCTTTCAGAGACTTTCGTTTTGGGTAGCCCAAGATATGTTGTTTTTCTGGGTTTGGTTGTTTGAAACTTATTGAAACCAAGAGGTTAACAGTTTTATCTTTATTTTCTATCCTTTTCTCTATCCTTTATTTTTCATCTTCCTATCCACCTCAAATGATGTTTCTAGCTCTCTGATCTTGATCTTGCCTCCTTTATTGCTTAAAAAGGCATTTTTTTGAATCTTTAAAATCTGTCCCAAGCCATCACTTGTTTTGTGATCTAACATTTATAAGATTATTTTTACAGGAGTTTTTCTTCTACAAATCTTCAGGTCTTTACCTCTCTGACTTCTGAATATTTTTAAAATATAAGTTAATCAGTGAGTTTTCCGCACAGCTACATTAGACAGTTCTATTTTTCCTTATTTGAATCATTTGTGGTTTTGTCATCAGATTTTTTTGTATTTAATTATTTTTCTGGCTGATTTGCTTTGTACACTTTAGGATCATGCAGTCCTTCCCAGCCTTTCCCTAAACTCATTGAAATCTACTGTATAGATGTTCAAGGCTGTCTTTTTTTTTTTCCTTCTCATATATATATACACACACACATATGAAGGTACCCAGGATAGTGCCTACCTTATAATAGGTACTCAATAAATATTTGTTCAGGTTAGTTTTTAAAAGGACTTTTTTTAACTTCTCATTTATAATTTTTATTGGGATTATAAATTTTGAATTTTTTTGATTTTTAAGGAAATAATGTATTTCAAGGGAAAGAATTTAAGTTAACCCTTCTTCACGTTTAGGGGGTCATTAACAGCAGGCATAACAGAACAGCTGTTTTCGCACTAATGAAGGTAACAACTATGTTACATGTATGGTGCCAGGAAAGGGTTCCCCCCCTCCCTCCCCTTTATAGTGTGGTTCTAAACATAGACATTTAATTTTAGGATGAAGAATAATAGTAGAGAAAATATCATAATTAGGAGAAGTAGACTGCTATTATTAAAAAGTTCAATGTGTTTAGAGTTATCTTGGGAATATTTGGTCAAGAAAGTTATAAAATCAATTTGAAAAACGATGTGGTAGCAACATATATACAGACATGAAGGTGCCAGTCTCCCTCCTCCGTTAACTGCAGTGTGCCTGCTGTCATAATAGATACTGTATCGTTTTGGGGTACTTTTAGAGTTAACTGGGGAGGGGGGAAGATTGTATGTTTTTGTAAGTATGTACTTCATTTCGGCCTCTCTTTAGCAACCTCCAAAAGTGCTCCTTAGAAACCAGTATTACTGCTATAGAGCAGCAAAACCTGCCTGTGCAGTCTTTTGTAAAACCTCTGCAGTTTTACAAGTGTGCATTGTTGGATGCAAGGAAAGTAACTCCTGAGAAGTATGGACTGATCCTTAAACTGACAGAGATCAGTGCTTATACCTATTATTGCCAGCATATTTTTCATTTTAGTAGAATTTTTAGAGATCAGCAAAGTAGTGCGTGGATATTTGCTTGGATGTGAAAATAAATCATTAGATAGAATTACAAATTGTATAGTAGTATTTGTTTAAACAAACCTAAGAGCTTGTCTTATAGAACGATGTCATCTCGGGCTAGCTCTTAGAGTTAGCTGTCCCATAAGGAAACAGTGGGAGAGGCTAAAGAGGCTGCTACATAGGATGGCACTGGAGATATTTTGCCACTTCTTACAGTGGTACTCAAACAGTTCTTAGTGTGGATACCTATAATACGGTTTTAGTAGTTAATCTTGGAACCCAAGCTCTAGGAATATTTTTTTGGAAAGCAATTAGTTAGAATAATATCTCATTCACCATAATAGAACTATTTACCTATGATGAGCCCATCACGAGTAACTACAATAATTTGATGATTGCTATCAGAATAGCAACTATTTTCTAGTGTGATGAAGGCTATTAAAAACAAATTGTAGATATTGGACCTGAAAAAATATGACTGATGGTTTAGAACTACATTTTAATTTTTGTTGTAGCACATTGTATGCCAGGTAAGGATTTAGTGAACTTCCAAGAGGTAAACAGAAGACTTGAAAAGCATTTAAATAAATGGTGTTCATCAAATAAAACTGATCACCTTATATAGGAGAAAAGTTTTTATTTGTTTTCCTTGTGATAGAAACTATTGTGTATTTAATAAGTATTACCTGAAATATGTTTTAATCAATGCATGATAGGAAATTTTTAGAATATGTTTCAATGCTTAGATATCTATTTATCAGTATTGTTTTAAGAATTAAATACTTGCATATATTATATTAGTGTTGGTAGGAGATATTAATGTACCTTCTTCAGATACCCAAATTTAAATCAATTCTAATCTAGGAAAAAATCCAGCTGGCTCTGCAGATCTATGCTTAGTCCAGAAAATTTGAAACCTTTTATTATTTTCTATTTTGTTTGGAAGAGCTGCTTTGATTTTAAGTAAGAGGAGTTGGGTTCCAGTTTTGATTCTACTACATTTACCTTTCTGACTTTCGACAAGTTATTTAACTTATCATAGTGACGGTTTTCTCAGATTATAAAATAAGGAAATAGGACCAAATGACTGCTTCCAACTCTGAATCCTGTGACTGTAGGAGTGGACTTTTTATGCCTTGAATTTTAGCTAAAGGATAGTAAATTAGCAGAAGTATAGGATGTCCTAAAAATCTTTGTGTGTGGTTTTAAGCTGCCAAAGTTATTAAAACTTGAGGATACCCCATTTGGTAAATTTGGGGCATGATTTCCTAAACTTATGAAGCCATTCCTTTTTTCATTAAGTTTTAAGTGCTTTCTATGCAATGGCTCACTGTTGTGGGTGATTCATAAAGATAAAAGTGATTCCTCAAGAAGGAGCTTACATCTTCTATAACATAAATAATCAGTATCATCATAGTAAGCCTTTTTTTTTTTTTGGTGAAATGATACAGTGAAACCTTCTGTTAATGTCCTTGAGGTTTCCATACTGTGAGATAAGCTTGTAATGAGTTCGTTTGTGAAATTAAACTTTCTTATGTTGGCCCTGAAATATGGGTCTCCCTGTTCTGGGATCTGTGTTGTAGTTGTTTCTGACTTAAAAATTTCTGAATTAAAATAGTTTTCCAATCGAGTCTCTTATTTTATAAGTTTTTGGTGAACTCAAATGTGACCTAAAGAATTTCTTAATAGCCTTTGCACCAGGAAAAATATTCTGAAGGGGGGAAAAGTCTGTTTAATTTTTCTAAAGCAGATATGACAAAATTAAAAGTTTGAAATTTATAATCGTCACTTAATGCACTTAACCCAAAAGGATCTCAGTGTAGAACTAGTTTTAATAGGATTCATTGCAATTTCTTCACTCATTCTCTCCTCTCACTCTCACATTTTAGATGATTAGAACCATATCTCAAAGTACAGCTCTGTTGAACCCATACACAATTTTTTATTCATTAAACTCATCTTCATTTTATCTCATGTGCCAACTTCACTCTATTGAAATCTGATTCATTTCTATGAAATCTTGTTACTTTAGGCATGACGGTCTTAAAAAAAAACACGAAGGAAAATACAATTACATCATTTCCCCAGAATTCATATGGCAAGATTTTATGTGTGTGTGTGTGTGTGTGTGTGTATATGTGTGTATATATATATATGTTAGGTGAAGAATAATTAATAAGAGATCTTTCTGTACCCCACAGATGACCACCTCTTTCCTCCTTGTTTTACAGACATTTCATAAGTAATAGAGGCAGCTAGAACTGCCAGATTTTTTTCTTCTTGACTGTTATCATCAACTGGAATGGGAAAATAATACATATGTGAACTCTGGGTTATTGACTACTTCCGTTGGTCCTTGTCTATGCTGTTCATTTGACTAGTAACAGCAGTGACTTAAGCAGGGTGAGAAGCAACCTAGAACTTAAGAGTCCTGGGTAAACTTTTTGATGGATTATAGTACAGATCTGTATCTTGATAAAATTTTTAATGAAAATTTTCCCACTCAAGAAGGTAGGTGTATCCTCCTTTTTATTCATTTGCTTTATTAAATTTTTTCACCTCTTGTGTTTTTTAATATAACCTTCCTTTCTAAATATGTGTTTCCCCTCCCAGACCCAGCAAGCTGTTCCTTGTAAATAAAGAATAAAGAAGAAGGCAGGATTTAGATTGATCCAAACTAGACAACGTATTATATTATCCAAATCTAACAGTACATGCCTGTAGTCCTTCCCCTCTGTAAAGAGGGAAGGTGTTGCATTTTTTTTTAATCTCTTCTTTGGGGCAAGTCTTGATTATTATAATTACATTGTATCCAGTTTCCTAGATACAGTTTTTGTTCTTTCCATCTACATTGTTGTAATCCTGGTGCATGTTGTTTTCTTCTGCTTACTTTCCTATATCAGTGTTCATGTAAGTCTTCCCCAGCTTCTCTTAATTTGTCATATTCATTGTTTCTTATGTCTCATTATGGTACACAATTTGTTTAAGTATTTCCCATTTATTGAGCATCTACTTTGTTTTCACTTCTTTGCTACCACAAAATGGGCTGCTAGTTCATAACATGGCATATGTGGCACCTTTTTTCCTGTCTTTGCCTTCCTTAAGGATACCCTTCTTTTGTTCCTTCATATGTGTGTGCATCATGCCTCAAGAAATGGGCGTAAAGAATGGAGGTGGAAGGGTAGTATAGAATTTTTAGGGAAGCTGTCATGAAGTTTGATATAGATAAGGTATTTTCACTGAACTTAATGGTAACTTCAAAATATTGTGATAAGAAATACAGTACTACTATTATATTATTTTAAAAGAATTATCCTTTTTCATTCATCTGCATTTTAGAACAAGAAAAAAACTACAAAAAGGAAATGGATGGTTTTGGCACGTTTCATAAGTGTTTTGTTGGTAGCTAAATAATTTACATACTTAACATTGCCTCCTTATGTTTAAATAATTCCAATATGAAATCATTTCAACTGTTTCTTTTTAAACACATTTTGTAAAATTCAGGACCGTGGAATATGTTTAAAATAACTCAGTGTCTCTGTTTATTATTTATTAAAAATGATTGGCTTTTCAGAGTGTTTTTCTTCCATGACTGTTAGGTAAGGTGGTCGCAGTTTTATTTAGCGTGGCACTTCTCTGATTCTGTGTACTCTCTATTTCAAATGAGCTGAATGACTCAGGCACAATGACCACTCCAAAGCTATCTGAGCAACTATAGGAAATTTGAATATGTTAGATTTGCTATTTAAATTTTGGAGCACTATGTCCTTCAGAAGATTTTACATACTAAATGTCTTCTGTGACTTTCATTCCAGGATAATATGAGTAGGAAAAGAACTGATGTAAAAGCCTTTGCAATACCCAACAAGATACCCTGTGTTTTCACGTATGATGAGGATCAATTAAATCTAAAGTCAAAAGGCTGAACTTACATGTTCATTTACCAGTGGCATTTAGGGAAAAGAGTGTAGGTTCACCCTGCTATCTGGTGGGTCAGTGTCAGATTTGGGCAATTGCACTAGCTAAAGTCTCTAAGCATCAGGAAATAGGGACTGCCTGGGACTCCCTTTATAGTAAAAACCCCCATTCATGTTGTATGCCCTTCCCAGTTTACAGAGCACTTGGCCCTTTGAGGCAGACAGAGTAAATATGAGGAGTAAAGTGGCTGCTTAGACCCAACAGTCAGAGAAGAGGCTGAGCCCCACATCTGCCAGTGCCTGTACTTTTATCCTCCCTATCCCTCACACATTGCCTTCCACTGAAGATTGGAAATTTATGAAATACTCATTTACTTAGATAAAACTCAGTCTGGTTTTTCTTCTATCCTTCTCTCTTCTGGCTTCATGAGGCAGAAAATTTAGAAATAAAATCTAACCACTTATTTCTCCAAATAATTAAAAATGAACTAAGAACTCGGAATTAAATTACTGGGACACAGTCCCTCTAAATCCCACGCTAAAAATAATTTTAACTAAATTATTACAATAGACACTATTTTCTCACTATATTTCCATGAATCATTCATTAGGAAGAGTAAAGGAATGGGCAGGGGTACAAGTGCATTTTTATGCCTTTTTTAGAAGCAAATGATTGTTTACTGAAAGGCATTTTTTACTGCTTTTCTTCTTTTACATTGATAAAAAATGCTGCCCTCTTTAGGGGTGCTTCATTAGAACCTGAAACAAATTGGGCTTCCATATCTTTTTCTTCCCTAACTCTTGAAGATTGGGGTAGTAATTTCTAGCATTATTCTGAACAGTTAAATATTATAGAGGTGCACATTTTAAAAAATATCCCCATGAAACTCTCTGATATATAAAGTATTTTCACAACCATGTTTATTTTCAGTTGCCCAGTATGGCACACATTCTCCATTTTACTGTGTTCATAATTCTCCAAAGTTACTCAATTTTTTAATGGTATTGCCCTTTTTTCCTTTTTATAGGACTAAAAGCAACTCGGAGAAAGTTGTTTAGATTTTATACCTCATACAACTCAGCCTCAACTTTCTTCAAATTGAATCCTTTGAGTTGACATCTCATCTGCTATCTTGAAGACAGATTTATAAAATTTTTATCAGGAATGTTTGTAACAGGGAACCAGAAGTGCTTTTAACTTCTAAGTGATAAGAGATCATGGAAATTACAAATAAAAATTTGGACTTGAATTTTTTTGTAGCACACAATATAACTTATTGCATGGTACTTAGGAAAATTCACTAGTCCAAGTTCTTAGAACATACATATGGAAAATGTAGAAGCCTCACATTGGTCTTTTGAAGCTTCCAACAACAGCCAACATCAACACCAACGTTATTCAATTCAATTCAGCAGGTTCTGCCTCTACCCAGAAAAGCAACATTTGAGCCTTATCAGTTTTTGGTAACCAAGTACCCTGGTTTTTATTTTGTTTGTTTTAAGATTTTTTTGAATATTTTTGCACTGTTTATAGCTACAGGGATTAAGAGTTCTTAAAATTAATTTTAAGCTTAGAATATAGGTTTGCTGCTGGGAACAAACTGAGAAATGGCATTGATTTTAAAAGGTCTTTTATTCTTCAAATGTCAGTAGACACACAGTCATATAATGTTGGAATAAAGAGGTGACAGTCCAGCTTCCTCATTTTGTAGATACTCACAAACCCAGAGGATTAGTATTGAAACCAGACTGTTGGTCCCCTGATCAGGTTAGTGCTCTTTTCCCACACCATCCCCTCCATCTAGGATGAATATATGTAGAATGTGTATGTGTTTCTATTTTTTGTTTTGTTTTAATTTTCATGGACAGTAAGGTATAATGGATAGTGTACTGTGCTTAGATTCAGAAAAACTTGCAATTAGATCCTGCTTACTAGTTATGTGACAGGGTGCAAATCACTTATTTGATTAATTTATTTGAGATTTTAGTCAATTCTGAATTTAGGTTATGAGAGAATTACATTGATGGAGGGAATTCTCACACCAATCAATCATATTGATCCTTCATTATTAACATGATTTTTGAAGGTGAGAGGAGTGAAGGTGAGAGAGAAAGCAGAAGGAAAAAAATCAGGTATATGAAGAGGGCTGGATTCATTCAGAGATCCAAGAAGGCCAGGGTTCCCAGTCCCACCTGATACATACTGGTTATATGACACCAGACAAATCACTACTGATGACTGTACACAGCTGTTGAATTATAAACTGCAAAAAAGGTATTGACATGCAGAGGGAGTTTCCTTATCTGGGGGCTCCCTATATCAGTGTAACCACAGGGCTATCCCTTATCTTTTCTTCATTTAAAAAGAAGCAATACTGTAATTAATGATTTTTGAAAACTGAGGTGGGGAGAGCAACCTGATACACAACATGAGAAATTGATGCTAAGAAAACCTAATGTCTGTGATTATAAACTAATGTAAGGGCTATAGAGGAATAGATGTTAAGCTGAAAAGTTTTCCTTGGAGAATTTTAAAAATAGCTTACATTTTTTAAGTCATTGTTTAGGGGATAGCTTGTCAAATGTAAAGAAATAAAATTCAACAATTTTAGCAACTGCTTAAATGCGGGATCCATGTCTTAATATGTATTTTTCATTAATCTTCAGAAAATTCTCTAGGGACCATTTAATGTATAAAACGTACAGTAGTTGGAGGGTGGGAGTGGAATTCGCAATTCTTGCACCACACTGCTGAAGAAATTTTGATAGAAGTATCCCTTACAACACTGTCTGGAAACAATAAGATTAAACTGACAAAATATTAAGTGAAAATGAGTGAATGTGATGTCATCAAATGTTATAAAACTTATCAATTCATAGTCCTCTGTCAATTGACTTTTTCTTGGACGCCCCAGGACCATGAAAAAGACTTTCACCTCATCCTTCTTGGAGCTTGCCTTTGAGAGCCAAAGAAAACCCGTAAAGCCTGAGGGGATTCAAAGAAGACTTTGCATTAAATTACAGGGATATAGTCACATTTTATCCTACACTAAGAGTAATTTATTAGAAGTAGATGGGCAGTTTAACACTTACTTTATTTTCTCACTATATTTCAATGAATCATTCATTCATTATTCATTCTACTATGGTAAACCCAACTGGGAAATAATAAATGGGTGGGAAGGATAAGAATAACCAATAGAAAATAATTAATGGTGTGCCTGAAGTAATAATAGATCAAATAGGAATTTCTGTTTCCTTAAAAAAACATAGCAGGGTACTCTGGTATGTAAAATAATTGTAGATTTTAACTAAGCTTCCTTGGGATTGATAAGATCTGTGACATAACTGTTCTGAACTATAGTATTCAAAGGAAAAAATCTAGTATATATTAATCCACAAGTTAAGGATAAAGGTATATAATTTGATCTGCTTATATCCTGTAGAATTGAAATAGGTATATTCCTAGAAAGTTTAGTCCTCCTTTATGTGAAGGCTCTGAAGAAGTTTAATACAAACTGCTTTCTTTGCCATAATATGTAATGATGACACATTTATAAAAGTCTTTGATAGAAATATAGTCAATATTCTGTATTTAGCAGATAATACTTACGTTGATATTTTTGAACATGCTATAGTCCCTGACTCAGAAAAATTGATAACCTGATTTTCTGATTAGAGTTTACAAACCCTAAATTATTTTTAGATTGTGAGCCTAAGGGCAGGAACAAGTTGTAAATTTTTTTCTTCATTTGTATGTGGCTTTTCTGAATATTGATAATATCTATAAGTGTGCCTGTATACATGTTTGTACAGACATCCTCACATACTGACAAAATAATGTGAAATGTCTAAAATTTTTCTTTCAAAATCTTTCTAAAACATAAATACTTATATATCTCAAAGATCCATAATTTTATCAGTATAATTACTCCCTATACTGAAATAGATCACAAATCCTTTACACCTGAATTAACAGTTTCTTAAATGACTGTATTCAAAAAATTTCAGAGGTGAAAGAAACTTTTCAAATAATAGTAGCAAAAGACTAAAATATTTCTTTATATGTTGTGTCTGGTACAGTCTTTAAAAAGGTCAGTTTTAAATGAAATGGCAGCTGATATTGATTAATCATCAGAAAATGAAATGACTTAAGATTAGGCTATATCATTCTTGCTATGTATTCATATGACTGTTACTGTAGTTACTTAAACCTTTGAAAAAGCCTGACTTAAAGATTTCCATGTATTTTTTTTTCTGCTGGTGGCCAGACTTTGGGGTCAAGTCTAACTCTTCTCCACTGCATTTTATGTAAGATTATAGTGTTGCACATTTGTACTTAAAATAATAATTGAGCTGTCATTCATCGGTTAGTTCCTTTACCAAAATCTTGATGCTTCAGAATGCTTATTTGATATGATTCATCTATTAACGTAGTGGTCCTTGCTTTAGGAACTCCCCTAACACAGGGTTGTGATTATTACTTTGGTAGGATGTATTGATGCTAAAATTAGAATGTGTAATATGAGCCAGGCAAATATTAAGTGCCTACTATATGCTATGTTTTCTCTTCAGCCTGAGATATTATGTTCCTTAATATATAATAACCAACTCTAGTACCTTTGTATATTGACCTGGTTTATGTTAGCTTCGAAAGTCTCCTTCCTTGCTATTTATACAACTAAAATGAGTTGCTTATTTTTTGGGTGAGGTTTCTGGTGATATTTTTTAAACATGTTTAGATTAACACAAATTGTTGAGGATTTAACTTGCTTCTGAGTGATATGGATTAATTGTACTATAATTGGCCTAATATATGTCTGTGCATAATTTGGAAGTCGGGAAATGTGTGTGTGTATGGTTTTTATGAGTTATTTATTGCTGCTAATATTCTTCCCCTTTAAAAATTTGTGGGTATATGTAGCCTTTGTTTTGTCTTATGTCAACAAAAAACCTTTTACTTTTTAAAGTTGAAAAATGTTTTAAACGTAATTTATTTTGTATATTGAAATTAATTTATCTTAATTTGTTCCTATTTGGTTTAAAATTTCAGATTCTTGACTTGTATACCTAGTTGGACACTTATATGGTTTTGAGCCAGTTACTCAGTTATTATTACTTGCTAGTCCTTAAAAATGGAACAATAATAATTATATATCTGTATTTAGAGACCCTTTGATTGTAGGGGAATGGAAGGAAATGAGACTCTACAAAAAAGATAGCAGCTGTATAAAAAGAGAGAAATTAAACCTTGTAAATTAATAATAACTTTTCCTCATGACTGAGGTGGTTTTGCAATGTTTTATAAACTGAAGTACATAAATTCTATTATCAGCTTGTTGATAGGTAAAAGTAATTAAACCAAGAAGTCCGTTAGGATGTCTCTTGTCATTAGCAGGTCTTTGAAGGAGAAATAGTT
The DNA here is from genome assembly GCF_028372415.1 of Notamacropus eugenii. NCBI lineage: Eukaryota > Metazoa > Chordata > Mammalia > Diprotodontia > Macropodidae > Notamacropus > Notamacropus eugenii. The sequence continues at coordinate 422,144,848 of NC_092874.1, forward strand.
TTATAGTTCCATTGAAAAGGAACTCATATTTCCTCTAACTGTTCAATACATACTCCTTTGCCAGTATACTCTAGGTGATTTATTTGAATTGCATAATACTCAAAATGCAAAAAAAAGTGCTTAAATTTTTTTTTAGAACTTGGTTTTCCTGTCACTAACAGGATTTATAGTATCTTAAGAATAATTATTGTGTTTTTTGTGTGCTAAGATTTAAAGTACACAAAACAGACACTATAAGGGGCTTTTCTATGCTTTTTTCTTTCCTCAGTTTCGCCAGTGATAATTAAAGAATGGGCTGCTTACAAAGGAAAATCTCCCCAAACCCCAGAACTGGTGGAAGCACTCGCATTCAGGGAGTGGACCTGTCCTAACCTGAAGAAACTGTGGCTGGGGAAAGCAGTGGAAGATAAGAATAGAAGAATGAGAGCATTTTTGGCCTGTATGAGATCAGATACACCAGCAATGCTCAATCCAACTAATGTGCCCACTCACCTTATGGTGCTCTGCTGTGTATTACGGTTAGTATTTAGTACTCACTTTATTGCAATTAAACTAAACTAAAACTTAAATGAACTAGGAAACTTAGAGAATGTTATTTTCATTAACTGAACAAACCTCGGAGTATCTGCTTATGTATAAGGCACAGTGCTGGGCCCTAATGGCAAGATTTCCACCTTCTCAAGCTCTCTTGGAGGCCTAATTTCCATATGAAAGCTTCATTGACCCTTTCTCCTTTAACCCTGGTAAAGAGCAAAATGTTACCCTTCTCATGTTTCCTAGCACTTTGCCAGACCCTTTGCCTTTGCCATATATTCTCCCTTGTATTGTTCATATTTGGCTATATGTCTTATTTAATAGTCTCCTTGATGCTGCTTGAGCTAATGGGAAAAGCACTGACTTTAGAGATTGGGCAGCTCTGCCTCTTAATATCTCTTTGAACTGAGTGAGTAAGTAATTTGTTACCTCTAAGCCTTACCTATAAAATGTGGGACATTCATGCCCTCTTCCAGGTCTAACACTAGAAACCCGTGACTGTCATTTTTCATCTTTATAGCCTCAGAAATTGTCTCGCATTTAGGTGCAAATATTTGTTCAATTGAAATGAATTGTCATAAGCTTACAATCTAGCTAGAAAAACAACTCCTACACAGATGCATATGATAGAAAATAAAACTTTCAGCTTCATTTCTGTAATCCTAAGTATGGAGGATTTTTTTTTGTCCTTTTGCATTCTGCCTTAGGTCATCATAAGAATTGCTGTTGCATGAATTTGTATACACACTCCCTTGAGTGTAAGTTCTCTGAGGATGGAGACTATTTTTTTAGTTTGTCTCTCTGCCCTTAGTTCCTGACAGAGTGTACATCTGCATGTGGTAGATGTTAAATGAACATTGGTGAAATTTAGAGGCAGGAGGCCTAAGTCCTTGCCTTGGACTTTGCTGTTTATCAACTGTGTAGCTGAACAAGGCTTCTGACCTTTCTGGATTTTGGGTAATCTGTAAGATGAAGTCTGTCCCATCTTAACAATTCCAGAGCTATACAACTGTGGCTCCTGATGACCCAAGTGCTATAAGATTTCAGAGAAAGAATAAACATTTCCAGCTTTTGAGTGGTAGAATAAAGGGGCAGACAAAAGAAAGCATCATGGAGGAAACAGTGTTTGCGTTAAATCCTGGAGAGTTAAGTAAAATTTCAGCAGATAAAGGTAATGGGATTTCTAAGTAGGGTAAAGAAAAGGACTTGGGAAAGTATGTAATGTTTTGTGTGATCTGTTTGCCTAGTTCCTCTGGTGATATGGGGGAATAATGGGAGATGAGAATGAAAAAGTAAGTTGAAGGCTTAGTATGTCAATCAGGTCATGAAGTTAGGGGTTTTATAAGCTGTCATTAGAGAGTAATTGAAAATATGAGGGGTGTGATATGATTGGAGCTCTTATTTAAGGTCAGTCTATTGGTAGGATGAAAGAGTTGCAGGTGAGATTACCACGTTGGAAGTAGAAATGGAAAAAAGGTAACATGCAATAGATTGTAATAGTAAAAATCAACAGTGTTTGAGGACTGACTAGATGTTAGGTGCAAAGGAAAAGAAAGAAGTCAAACCATAACTGAAAAACAGGAAAAATGAAGATGACTTTAAAAGATAGATAAAATAGGAGAAGGTTTAGAGATCACCCAATTTCAGTTTTGGATATGTTAAACTGTTAAAGTGAAGAAGACATCTACTTGGAAATATGTCTGTAGGTCAGTAGATAAACTCTAAATAAAGATAAAGCTTTAGGGGAAATTGACGTGATGTAGCAGTTGAAACATTGTGAATGGATTAAGTTGCTCTAGAATAAGACATAAGAAAGAAGATTTGGGGTTAAAGATAAAACCAAACCTTGGGAAATTGTCTAATATGTAAGGGGTAAAAGAGGAGGATTCAGCAGGCTGTCTAGTGTCATAGCAGTTCAGGAAGAAGACTTTCAAGGCTTGTTAAGTAGTGTCAGATGCTACAGAAATGATGAGGAGAACACATACTAAGTGAGAAAAGGTTGTTGGGTTTGGTGATTGGTCACTGTAGTATAGAATAGAGTGGTGGAAATGGAGACCAAATTTCAAGAATGTTTAGGAGTCAGTAGAAAATGAGTCTGAAGGTAATAGGTTACTATTCTTTTTCAAGTGAATTTGCACAGATTATTATGAACTATATCAGTTTATTTTGCTGCCTTAAGTATTAGGTTTTGAACGTAGCTGTATCATTCTTTAAAGGTCTTGGTAAGGTCATTCTTCCTTGTTGTTGAAGTGTTTTCGATACCATAAGTATAGAAGTTTAACCTGGCACATAGTGAGATTTTAATAAATATTTGTTGATTCATTGACCATATTCTCATAAAGGTTTTTTTTTGGGGGGTGGAGATGCTAAAGTTTCTGAATGCAGCTTTCATTCAATGTGTGCTTTTCCTCTTTAAAATACAGCAAAAATAAATCTGATTTATTGAAACATTACTCTTAGTCTTTGAGTATTCACTAGGCATTTGTTAAGCATTTTGGTAGACATTGATAGAAATATAAAGATGAATAAGATAGTCCTAGCTCTCCAAGGGATTGTCATCTGGCCAAGACTTCTTCAGTACTGGACACAAAATCTGTCTTCAGCAGTGGATACTCTCTCAACTGACATTTTTAAAAAACCTACTTCCATCTCTTGGTGGTCAACCTTCAGGTCATGAGCTTCTCCAAACTTAGCTAAGCTGCTCCTTGTATAACAAACCCATACTGAGAACCTTTCCTGCTTGTTAGGATTTAACAGAACTCACACTCAACAGAACCTTCCAGAAGCCAGAGTTACCTCCACACCAGAATGAAGGATTGGGGTAGGCCTTTAGTCTAGCCTGCAGTAGTGCATTTTCATCTTAATTCTGAATCTTGTTTTGATACTACCAGAAAATTAGCTGACCATTTAGAAAATGAATGAATTAGTTTTTTTATGTGATTTTTGCAAAGATGCCCTAGCCTTGATTCAGAAGTGCTGTAGTGGTGATTACTAGTCATTTCAGAAAAAAAAAAATTTATGTGATAAAGTAAAGGAAGATGAATTGTAAGGGAACGAGATGGAAGACAGGAAGATCAGTTAGAAAGTTGTTGAATTAATCCAGAATGATGGTTAAGAAATCCAAATTAGAATATAAGGGCCCTGGCAATGGTGGAGAAAGTATTATTTGGAAGTCATTTCAGAGAGGGAGGTAAGAGTTTGCAGAATCTAAGGAACAAAGGATTGGAATGTGTTAGATATATGTATAAGTTTTGAATCTGCTGGTTGAAGTATGTTGATGCCTTTAACACAATAAGTTTCTAGATAATTCTGAGCTTTGTAAGTAGATTACTGAAAAGTGTTCTTTCATGCATATGCAAAATTTTCAGAATTCCCTGGGAAATAAACTGGTTTGAAATTAAAAGTGGAAAACTGTATGCCAGAAATCATGTGTAAAAATGACTTTTTTTGGGGGGAAGGGGTTAGGAAGTAAAAGGCCGGAGAGCTAATGATCATTTCAAAGAACGTTTGTAGTAGACAGTCTGCTAGTGCACCAGCGTCTAGGTGAAGAGCATGTTGTATGTTGTAGCACAAGTGATTGGTGGAAAGAGCATTAGATTTGGCATCAAAGACACAGGTGCAAATCTTAGCCCCACTCCTTATTGTGTGATGTGACCTTGGCTAAGTCAATCTCTATGCATCAATTTCTTCATATGGAAAATAAGACTGGAGGGAAAGTTATGGTGGTGGAGTAGCAAGAAGTGTTATAGCCTAGTTCCTACTCTACAAAGATTTAGAAAACATACCAGACCAAATTCCAATTGGGAAATCTAAGAAAAAGTCACAATGAGTCATTTTTCTAGCCCAAGATGGTCTTCCACATGTGGAATATTCCAGCATCTTGTAATGTTGGAAAAGAGAGCCAAGAGAGCATGGAGTAGGAAAAGATCCCAGAGGATTGCTGGACTAGTGCAGGGTATTTCAGGTTCTAAAAAACGATTTGCATGTGAGGATGATGGAAGAGGAATAGTCGCTAGTAGGCCTTGACTGCATACTGAGGAAAGAATAAGTTCAGAGGCAGAGTAGCTATGTGGCTGTGATCCCAGAATCAGAGCCAGGGACTCAGTTCTAGCCTTAAGGCCAACTTGGAAGCCTGCAGCATAATGGCCAAGACAAGAGTCCCAATCCAAAGAGGAGCCAGCAGTTCAGTCGTTCTGGATCTACAAAACCTCTCTATGGGCTACTAGTGGCTGAGTCAATCAGTAGTCTATTGAAACTTCTAACAGGGGACAAGCCCACAGACCCAGACCTGCATTAGAGACTTGCAAAGCTTAGACCAGGACAGTAAACAACCTTTGCCCCAGATCCTATAACTTTGGAAGCACTTCAAGCTTTCAGTCAGGTGTGCTGCCCCCGCCTCCCCCTCCACTTGCCCCCAGCCTAAGCTGTGAAAGCAGCAGAATTATGTAAAAAGACAAACTCAGGCTAGACATTCTTCCCAGAAATATGCAGAGTCCAGAGTCAAAAAGTAGATTGGAAAATTGAGCAAATAAGCAATCCTGCCATAAAGAGCTATTACCACAGTAGTGAAGGTCAAAGGCACAGACTCAGAAGAAAAAAATGATTTGATAGCATCAAAAAGCAAAGCCTCAAAGAAAAAAATACTGCTTGGACACAAATCCATCAAGATTTCATGGAAGAGAATTTTTTCAAAAGTAAAATTGATTTAAAAATTATAAGAGAGTGATAGAGGGAAAAATGGGATAAGAAATGAGAGCTATGCAAGAAAGGTAGGAAAAGAAAATTAACAGCTGGAAACAAGCAGTACAAAACAAAGTCTTATTCAAGAAAATAGCACCTTGAAAATTAGAACTAACCAAATAGAAGCAAATGACTACAGGAGATAATAAGAATTATTCAAACAAAGACAAACAATTGAAAAAATGGATAAATGTACATAAATATCTCATAAGTTAAATAAGCTAACCTGAAAAGCAGATCAGGGAGAAGTAATTTAAGAACTGTTAGACTACCTGAAAGCCATTGACCAAAAAAGAAGTCTAGACACTTCAACAGATCATTAAAGAACACTGCCAAGATCTCTTTGAAGAGAGGGCAAGGCAGAAATGGAAAAAGTCCACCAATCATCTCCTAAAAGAAATTCCAAAATGAAAATTCCCAGGAACATCATAACCAAAATCCAGAGCTTCCATATAAAAGGGGGGGAAATGCTAAAAGTAGTAAGGAAGAAAGAATTCAGTTACCAAGGGATTCTGCATGTTTTAGTGATCACAACTTTAAAGGCATACAGATCTTTGGAACAGGATATTCCACATGGTAAACGTTCTAGACTTACAAGCAGGCATAACTTAGCAAGACTGAATACAATCCTACAGGCAGAAAAATAGATCTTCATCGAAACAGAAGAATTTTAAGCGTTCTTAATGAAAAGATCATAGCTGAGTAGAAATTTTGACATAAACACAAGAGTGAAGAGGAGCATGAAAAGGTAAACATGAGTGAGCTTTCATAACGGACTAAACAAGGTTAAACTGAATTCTGATATGGGGCTGTGATGTGTGTAACCCTTCAAAACTCTCTCATCACTGAGGATCCTTTTGTTTTGATGATCTCAGAAGTGAAAGGATGGGGAAGAGGACTACATTCACTGAGACTGAGGGGAAGAAGGAAAAGAATAGAGAAAATCATCTCATAAATAGGATGTGCAAATAGAATTCTACACAGAGAGGTGGGAGTGGAGGGTAGGGATTGAGTGACACTGGAACCTCACTCTCATCTGAATTAGGCACAGGAGAGAAGAGTACAGATATACATACAATTGGGCAAAGGATGCGTTTTATCTAACAGAATCAGGAGGGAAAGAGGCTAAAAGAAAGATAAGGAATAAAAAGGAGGGTAGATTTAGGGAGGGATTAGTCATCAGCAAAACAAACTCTTAAAGAGGGATTGGGGGAAAAAAAGTATTAGAAAATAGGATGGAGAGAAATAATCAATCATAACTGAAGACAAATGACATGGATTCACTCATAAAACAGAAGAGGATAGTAGAATAGATTAGAAAGCAAAAACCATTAGTAAGTTGTTTATGAGGAAGATGATTGGAGCAGAATCTTTTATGCTGCAGCTGAAGCTTAAAGGGTAGGAATAGCAGTCAAGCTCCCAGCAAAAGAAGTAGCATAAATAAACCTAATTTCAAGAAATAAAACAGGGCCCTTCAACTGGGGAATGGCTGAATAAATTGTGGTATATTAATGTAATGGAGTACTATTGTGCCATAAGAAATGATGAACAAAAAGACTTCAGAGAGGCCTGGAAGGACTTACATGATCTGATGCTGAGCAAAAGGAGCAGAACCAGGAGAACTTTGTGCACAGCAATGACTACAGTGTGCGAGAGTTTTTTCTGGTAGCCTTGGAACTTCCTAACAACGCAAGAACTTTAAAAAAAAAAAATTCCCAATGGTCCTCTAAGGCAAAATGCCTTCCACACTCAGAGAAAGAACTATGGAATTCATTCGCAGAATGTAGCAGGTCGTGTTTGTGTGTGTGTGTGTGTGTGTGTGTTATGTTTTGATTCCTTATATGATTTCTTCCATTTATTTTAGTTTGTCTACACAGCATGACTATAATGAAAACGTATTCAATAGGAAAGTATACGTAGATCCTATATAGAATTGTGTGCCGTCTTGGGGAGAGAAGGGGGTGATGGGGGAGTAGGTGGGAGTGGGAATCTAAGTTTTATGGTAGTGATTGTACAACATTAAAAAAAAAAAGAAATAAAACAGGGAAACTGCATTTTTACAAAAGATACCATAGACATTGAATTAAATCAATACCAAAAATATGCATCAAAAGACATAGCATCTGAATTCTTAAAGGAAAAGTCAAATGAGTTACAGGGGGAGATAGTAAAACTATATCAGTAGGGGAACCTCAGTTTACCCTTTCTCAGACCTAGACAAATATAACCAAAAAATAAATGAAAGAGAAATGATGGGTCTGAATAGAATTTTGGAAAAGTTAGATATGATAAATTTCTAGATTATATTGAAGGAGAACAAAAATGAATATATCTATGCTTAGTTGCATATGATAGCTTTATAAAAATTGGGTATTAGTAAGGCATAAAAACATTACAAACAAATGTACAAAAGCAGAAATATTAAATGCATCTTTTACTGACCATAATGCAGTAAAATGATATTAAAGGCCTTGAAAGCAAGGATTAAAAATTTAAAATGGAATAACTTTATTCTGAAATGGTGAATCGGAGTGCATTTAGGGTTAGGGAAGTGATCATTTCTATAAAGATTGGGGGTGAGGAGGGAATAAGCATTTATATAATGGCTACTATGTGTGAGGCCCTGGGCTAAATGCTTTACAAATATCATCTCATTTGATTTCCCACAACAACTCCCCATTTTATAGCTGAGGAAGTTGAGCCAAGTAGAGGTTAAGTGATTTGCCCAGGCTCGCATGCCTAGCAAGTGTCTGTGGCAGAATTTGAATGTGGATCTTCCTGATTCCAGGACCAGTGCTCTCTATCCACTGTTCCCATGGATTATGACAGCAGTACCAAAATTTAGCAGATATAGCCAAAGCAGTACTTAAAGGAGAAATAACATAAGCAGTGTCATGATTAAAAGAGAGAAAAGAACAGGTAAATGAAATGGTTATGTAACTAAAAAGAAAGCCAACAAATTAAAAATCCCTCATTAAACACCAAAATAGAAATACTGAAAATCAAAGAAGAAACGAACAAAATTGAAAGCAGTAAACCCTTTGAATTAGTAATTCCAGGAGCTTAAGAAATGCAAAACAATAAAATAGATAAACCATCAGCTAACTTGATTTTTAAAAAGAAAGAAAATCAAATGGCTAATCTCAGAAATGAGCAAAGTGAATTAACCAATGAAAAAGAAATAAAAGAAATTAATAATCGCTTTTTTGCCCAACTATATTGTTAAGTAAGACTGACAATCTAAATGGATATTTAGAAATGTGTAAATTGAATAATTTAAAGAATTGTAATAAATAATGTGTATTATTTAGATGTATGTTTATATATTATATATAAATAATAAAATGAAGAAGAACATACCTGCATAATTCCATCTTAGAAAAATAAATATTAGGAAAATTATAAATGTAATTGGCTGTATTAATTTTTAAAAGCCTTAAGACGATTTCAGTAGATGCAGAAAAATCCTTTGACAAGGTATAACACCTATTCCTGTTTTGCTATTATTAAATCATTTTTAGTCATGTCCAAGTCATCATGACTCCATTTGTCATTCTCTTGGCAAAGATACTGTAGTAGTTTGCCACTTCCTTCTCCAACTCATTTTACAGATAAGAAACTGAGGCAAACAGGATTAAGTGACTTGCCAAGGCTCACAACTGGTAAGTGCCCAAGCCTAGATTTGAATTTATGGCAATGATGAGTCTTCCTGATTCCAAACCTGGTGCTTTATCCACTATACCACTTATCTACCATAACTATTCCTGTTTAAGGCAGTACAATACAAAGGAATTAGCAGAGCTTTCCATAAAATAGCAAGCAGTATATATCTAAAAACCAACAGCCAAAGTTATTGTAATGGGCTTGAGTTAGAGTACTTTTCAGTAAGATCAGGGGAAAAACAAAGGTATCCATTACCAACATTACTATTTAATTCAGTGCTAGCAATGTTAAGTATAGGAATAAAAAAAGAAAATTGAAGGAATGAATATAGGCAGAGGGGAAATAAAAATATAATTTTCACAGGCCATATTATGATTTTGTAGAACTCTTAAAGAAAAACATTAAAAACAATAACCAGGAATGTTGCAAGTTATAAAATAAATTCATATAAATCACCTGCATTTCTGTATATTACCAACACAATCCTGTAAAAAGAAATTGAAATTCCATCTAAAATAACTAAAGACTTTATAAAATACTTGGGAGCTTACCTTTAAAGACACACAAGCACTAAAGAAACACAATTAGAAAACATTTTTTATACAAAAAATAAAGACATTAAATAATTGGAGAAATCCTAATAATTGCTCATGAGTCAGCCAAGCTAATATGACAATACTGATGATACTATCCAGATTTATTTACTGTGACATTGCAAATAAATTAGGAAAGAATTACTTGATAGAGCTAGGGAAAAAAACAGTTTGGTACTTGGTAAGAAATAAAGAAGTTCATCAGTTGGTAAGATTGGGTATACAATATCCAGAAGCAAATAAAAATAGTAGCCTACTGTTTGACCAGCCCTCAGGTCCCATCTGTTAGACAGAACCTCTATTTAGCAAAATCTTTATGGAAAATCAGAAAGCTTGTCTGGCAAAAACTAGTCATAGACCAATATCTTATACCATGTACCTATCTCCCAGATATGAGTACATGATAGACATATAAGCTCACATCATAGACAAATTGGAGACATAAGGAAGAAATTACCTCTGAGATCTATAGTTGGGGGAAGAGTTCATGACCAAATGAAGAACAAAAAGGTTCTTAGGAGGTAAAATGTACACTTTTGAGTACATCAAATTAAAAAACTTTTGAACAAACAAAGCCAATGTCAGCTAAAATGATAAGAGAAGCAGGAAATTGGGGAAATAATCTTTGTCGCAAGTTTTATGGATAAAGGTCTGATTTCTAATACACATATAGAGAAGTAAGTTAAATTAATAAGAGCCATTTTCCAATTGACATATGGTCAAAGGATGTGAGCAGGGAGTTTTTGGGGGATGTAATCCAAGTTTTATATGGCAATAAGAAAACAATTATCTAAATCACTAATAATTAGATAAATGCAAATTAAAATATTTCACGTTTAGATTGGCAAAGTTGGCAATAAAAGAAAATAAATACTAAAGGAATGGTGGGAAAACAGGTACATCAGCCCACTCTTGGTCCAGCTGTATACTAATCCAGCTATTCTGGAAAGTAATTTGGAAATATGTCTTTAAAGTAATTTAAATGATGCTGGGTGTTTACTTCAAGGATACTAAATAAAGAGGGAAAAAAACTTATGTATACAAAAATATTTTTAACAGCTCTTTTGTCATAGTAAAGAATTAAAAACTGAAGGGATGCTTCTCAACTAGGAAATGACTAGAGGTTATGGTTATGGTCTATGAGTGTGGTGGAATAGTATTGTACCCTAAGAAATGATGAAGGAAATGGTTTCAGAGGAATCTGGAAAGACTTGTATGGACTGATAAAAAGTGAAGTGATCAGAACCAGTACAACACTGTATATGGTAACAACAATATTATGACGACAAACAATGTAGACCAACTCCAGTTCCAGAAGACTCATGTTATAACATGTTTTCCACCTCCAAATAATAATGAGTTCAACTCAAAACTGCGAATTAGGATAGTTTTTTTTTTCCTGACATTGCTAATGCAAGAATTTTCACCATATATCTAGCAGGTTTTGTTTTTCCTGCTTTCTCAGTGGGTGGTGAGGGAGAGGTAAGAAGGGGAGAATTTAAAACTGAAAATAATATTTACAAAAATAAATGGAGGATTGGACTAGATGACGATCTTTAGCACACCAGCTCTAAAGCATGGTAGTGAAAGCTCTCCTTCTTTGTTTTGGTCTTAATGTATTAAAAGCTGCTGACAAGTTTTTGAAAATGAAGTACACTTTTACAAAAAAAAACAAAAATACTCATCTCAGCACACAAAAAGTACTTACTGTTTGCTTACTAGTAGTTGGCCTTCATTCCGGTGATAAATTATGCAGGTTATCTTATTTTTCCTCAAGAATAGAGGAAGGTTAAGAAATATGCATAGCAATTCAGAAATTAGAAACTTTTTTTCAAAATTGGCAAGGACTATTAGAAACTTCCTAATGTAATGCTTTTTCATTTTTTCACCTAGTACATTGTATAGTACTTAGTAAATGCTTGTTAATTTTGATAATCAAAAATGATAATATAATTCCCTTTCAGTTTATATATAACAAAAGGAGTAGAGATCCACCTATCAGGAAATGCTTATTAAGTGCTAGGCATTGTGCTAAACGAGATACGAATATAAAATCGGCATTTTTCTGCCTTCAAGCAGCTTGTCTTTTGTCAAGGGGAAGCAATACTTACTGTTCAGTCATATCTGACTCTTCATGACCCCATTTGAGGTTTTCTTGGCAAAGATACTGGAGTGGTTTGCCATTTCCTTCTCCAGCTTATTTTATAGATGAGTAAACTAAGGCAAACAGGGTTAAGTGACTTGGCCAGAGTCACACAGCTATTAAGTATCTGAGACCAGATTTGATTTCATCTTCCTGACTCCAGACACTATACTTGATCCACTGTGCTACCAAGCTGCCCCTAATACTTACACGTGTTATTAAATACAAAAGCATATTAAAAACCAATGTAGGTACTTTGAGGGATGGCTGTAGTAGCTGAGGCATCAGGAAAGGTAGTAGGTAGTATTTGACCTAAGCCTTAAAGGGGGCCAAAACCTTCTAAGAGTCAAAGGGGGGGGGTATGCCAGGTACCGTGTTGTAGATATTATTTTCTTATCTTCCTCCAACAAAATATGAACTCCTTGAGGGCAGATATTGTCCATTCTTTTCTTTGAATCAATTTCCAGTTCCTGGAATATAGGCATTGAATAAGTGCTTGGTGAAGTTGACCAGTTTGCTTATAATGTAAAATATGTGGAAGAAATATGACATGCAATAAGCTTGAAAATGCAAGTTGGCATCAGATTGTGAAGGGCTTTAAGGCAAAGGAGTTTCTATTTTATCATAGCAGCAGTAGAGAGCCGCTAGAATGTTCTTAGGAATGATGTGGTCAGACTTAAGCTTTTAGAACGCTGTGTTGATGTCTGTGGGGAAAACAGATTTAAGAGATTTGAGGCAGGAAGCCCAATCATAAGTCTGTGGCACTAGTCCAGTCCAACATGACAAGGACCCGAACTAGGTTAGTGGTTTGGGGAATGGAGAGCTAGGATATTATAGATGAGATATAGTTTGATGTATTGAGAGATGACAAAAAATTTCACAAACAGTAAGTGAAATTGAATAAAGGAGGAGCGTAGAGTCTAGTCATCTGCAGGAATTAACGTTAACTCCCATGGGAGTTAATGAAGTCAGTGAGAGAATGTAGCACTACCTGAATGAGATTACAATGTAAGTGAGAAATGTTTAACAAAAGAAATACAATATAGATAATGTTTATTTGTGTCAATATACAGCCACTAGGTTCCATTTTCTGTTTGAACTTCACACCATTGCTTTAAATCATGCTGTATAGGCAGTGGCCTACTGAAAAAGCTGACCTTGCTCTCTCTCTGATTAGGATACTAGAAGTCCAGGTAACAAGTAACAGATTCTGATATTTCCTAAATCCAATTCACCCCCTTTTGTAAATGTTGATTGTCTGAGACTCTAGACTCTAGGCATTGGTTTAGGATAGAGCTATCTAACACACTGCCCATGGACCACATGCAACCCACAACATTCCTGAGTGCTGCTGAATCAGATTAAATTGTAATTGGGAAATGCTAACAAAGTAAACAAAAATACAGTAAAACAGATAATATTAATATATGGTTTTATAAATTAATACGACGTCCACAGGGTTTGTTCCTTACATACAGTTTAGTGGCCCTTGTTTCTATTTAAGTTTGATAGGGTAGTAATTCTCAAACCACACTTATGGACTTGAATGTGCAATTGCATGTTCCTCAGACCTCTGTAGTGTGCTTGTGAATGTGCATTGCAAAGAATAATGCTATGCTGTGAGTTTTATAACAAAACGAAACCTTGAGACCCTGTGTAGACAGAGGAGAGCCAAAAAAAAACCTTTAGATCTTAGAATCAACAAGTACATTATGGAACAATATGGAGCGTTTAGCAGTGATACAGTGTTTCACAACATATTTACCTTCCTAATTACAGTTGCACTAAAATTAGTTTCAGTCCCTGATCATCTACCCCCAACCGTAGCTAGGAATACTTGGTATTAAGGGTAGCCAGTAAACAGAAATGGTTTATAACTGAACTCTATAGTTGGTCAATATATAATCTTAATTTTGTCACTTACCACCATTGTAAGGGAAATATTTTAAATATTTGGAAGGACCGTTACAGACCCTCTAGTCTTATTTCTCTCTTGGAAACTATTCTTCAAATAGTCCTGACTGGTACCACTTCCTAAGGCAGTCTGTGCCATTCTTGGACAACTCAAATTGTTCAAGTTCTGTTTTATATTAAGCTGAAGTCTACTTTTTATTTTTGTTATACTCTGAAGTAAATGAGTGATTCGAATACCACCATATAACAGTGAAGGAAAAGGGATACTAATGGGGAGTAAATATTTTTGCTATTTTTGTTTTCCTAAAACGTCCTCATCCACTCAAGTGATAATTATGTTGGCAGTCATTTATAACGTCGCCTTAAGAGATGTTTTCATAAGAAACTCTCCTACATGTCTTCCTTATATTATCTCAACATGTATTTAAAAAATAAGTTTGGATTTGTTCTTTTAATCAGATTTTATTCTAGATGTTTAATAACAATTCCTTTTCTTTTTTTAAAAGAATTTTAATTTTATTTATTATTTTATTTTATTTATTAATTTTATTTTAAATTTATTTTTGTTTTCCCCCAGTTATATGTAAAAAACAATGTTTAGCTTTTGTTTTTAAAACCAGTTCTCTCCCTTCCTCTCTCCTCCTCACCCTCCACTGAGAAGGCAAACTTTTCAATTTAGATTACACACATTTAGTCATACAAAGCATAAGCATAATAGTTGTGTTGTGAAAGGAAAGGCAGACTAAAATAAACTCAAGAAAAACAGAGAAAGTTTAAAAAAGTATGCTTCAATCTGTATTCAGACACCATTAGTTCATTCTCTGGGGATGGGATAACATTTTTAATCGTAAGTCGTTCAGAGCTGTCTTGGATCATTTGTACTGCTGAGAGTAGCTAAGTCATTCACAGCTGATCGTCTTACAGTACTGCTGTTACTTTGTATCCAGTACATTTCACTTTGCATCAGCCCATACAAGCTTTCCAGGTTTGTCTGAGAGCATCCTCCTCATCTTTTTTATAGTACAATAGTATTCCATCATAATCACTTATCACAACTTGTTCATTCCCCAATTGATGGGCATCCTCTCACTTTCTAATTCTTTGCCCCCAGAAAAGAGCTGCTATATATTTTTTTGTACATAAAGACCATTTTCCTTTTTGTTTATTATGTCTGCCTTTTGTGATAAAGATTTGGTAGTGGTCCTGCTAAAATCAAAGGGTTTCATGGTTTTATAGTCCTTTGGACGTAGCTCCAAATTACTCTGCAGAGTGGTTGAATCAGTTCACAACTCCATGAATAGTACACTGATGCCTCCTTTTTCCCATATCCCCTCCAACATTTGTCATTTCCTTTTCTGTTCTATTAGCCATTCTAATAGGTATGAGGTAGTATCCCAGAATTGCTTTAATTTACATTTCTCCCATCAATAACAATTCCTTTTCTTGTCACCTTAACTTTACTCTAGGTATATGGTGCAGTGGCCAGGAGTACGGATACTGCGTCGCCAGGAACTTGATGCCTTCCTGGCTCAAGCATTGTCTCCCAAACTTTATGAGCCTGATCAGCTACAGGAACTCAAGGTAAAGAGTAAACGTAACGTAATTGTCTTGGGAAGCCTTTCTTGTAATTTGATTATCAGAGGACAACAATTCTGTAGCACATCTGTAATTCTAATAATGTAGATAGAGTGGCTTGCAT
The DNA here is from genome assembly GCF_028372415.1 of Notamacropus eugenii. Taxonomy (NCBI): domain Eukaryota; kingdom Metazoa; phylum Chordata; class Mammalia; order Diprotodontia; family Macropodidae; genus Notamacropus; species Notamacropus eugenii. Next base: position 422,160,134 of record NC_092874.1, read on the forward strand.
AAATAACATTCCTTCCTAGTTATGGGTTCCTATCAGTTGAATTAGAAATACACATTCTTCTTTGTAGTTTACCTTTATTATGTTATAAATTTTCCCATATTTAACATTTTTGTTGGGTTTTCACAGAGATTGGGCTTAAATTCTTTATTTTAGGAGATCATTCCAAAGCCTAGTTTGGTCTTCTTTCCCCTCCATCTTGCCTGAATTTTCTTTTACATAGCTTGTCCCATTATTCCTATTCAAGTGAATGAATTAATGACCTTTTGTTAAGCATTTACTATGTGCTGAGTGCTGTGGTAGGTGTTGGGGATATAAATGGAAGAAAATGAAGACAGTTCTTGCTCCCTTAATGGGGGAAACAGCACGTAAAAGGAAGAACAGCTTCAGGGCAGATGGAAAGACATGAAGTCCTGTGGTTCAATGGTGGGGCTATTGGCAAGGCCTACTGCAGGTTACATACTGGTGACCACAGGTTTTAGAGGTAGGGCAGATGGTAGGCTTTGTAATTATCCATTGATTTGGAGAAGTGTAGTTATTGATATCAATCTCATTCAACCCATATGAACGTTCAAGAACCTTTGGAGAAGGAAAAAACAAAGGAAGAGGATGCCCCTTGATGGTGATAGCAGATCTTCCTACCCACTTGTGTGTTGTAGTCGGGTTGTGGGATAATTAGAGGCCAGGGGAAGGGAGGGATCAACGTTGTGCATTTTATTTAGCATTATTTAGCCTTTGAGCTTTTCATTCTAATTACTTCTGTTCCTTCATTGGTTTGATCACTTGTAGTTTCCTCTATTTGCTACTATTTAATACAGTAGCACCATTCTTTGTATATTTTTCAATACATTAATTATCATTAACTGTGCTTACCTTCATCACAGAGTAGTTGTCAAGAAAAAGTTCTTTGTAAACTTTTAAGTGCTATATGAATTTGAGTTATCGCTGACAAAATCTTGTTTTCTGAATCTTTGCCTTTATTGAGAGTTCTCAGTAAATCTTCCTTTTCTTACATAGGTATATAGATATTTTAAATGATGCCTTTTTAACATTCCATTCACTTCCAAATAATCTCTTTCCCTTCCCCATCCATAGAGCTTTCCCTTTTTCCCTTGTAACAGAGTTTATTTTTAAGAGAATGAATTAAAAGTTTAGCATTCTGATATTTTTAGCTTAATGAGCTTTTCTGCTATTTGTTGTTTTCTCAGTCATTTCCCCTATTTTGTATTCTCCCAAGCAGAGTTTCAGTAACAAACCCTGAAGTATCTGCTGTGTGCTTGGACCCAGTGCTTGGTGCGGAATGCACAACCCTAAAGGAACTTACCTTCTGAGCCACAGCTCAAGAATGTACATTGGCATTTCCCCCCCATTCTTTTCTAATAAAGATTTTTTTCCAAAGTAACCCTTTGGCTTTTTAAGTTCTTTTGTAGATTCTTCTATCTCCCTTATTTGAGGTTCAGCTAAGTTTCTTAACTTTTCCTCACTGTTTCTTAAATGTAGTACTTTGATGTTGATCCATCTTGCTCTCTAGACTCTGTTCCAGCTCAGGTGATGTCCTAAACATAGAAACTCCAAGAGAAATCACATGTAGCGTAATGGATGGTGAGCTGGGTTTGGTGTCCTCAGTTCCTAAATTCAAGTCTCTTTTCTCACACATGCTGTCTAGGTGACCCTGGGCAAGTCATTTAAACTCTTACTTCCTCAGGCAACTCTTTAAAGCCAGAAGTTGCTGACAAAGGCCACTCTGCATTGGCAGAGGAAGTTTTTTCACTAGGAGTGGCTTATGCTAGTGAATTCACAGGTTTGGGCTCCCTTGAAAAAGAAGTCTCTATTTTCTTCATTTTGTAGAAGAAATTTTTGTATGGAAGAACCTTTTTTAATATATTGAAGTATCTTTGGCTTTCCTTTGGTTTCACCTGGTCTGAATCAGATGCTAACTGTAGTTCATTCCTTGAGTTCCTGCCCAGACTATTACCCCACCACCACTTTCATTTTCATATTGCATGGTAGTGGTATTGTAAATATTTTAATTGTAGTGTGGTACAACCCCTCCACCTCTACTTCCTTCCTATTTCTCTTATATAGATTTTTACATCAGTATTGACATTCCAGTTCTGAAAATCAGATCACCGGGTATCAGGTATGCCCACTAAGTCTTATTTGCCATCAAGTTTTTATTACTAGCTCATCTTATATTCCATCTTTCCATTTCTGGATGGACATATGCACTATTACCTTTTTAATATTTTGCTTTGGAGATCTTAGCACCAGAGCATTTTTTCCCCCTGATTCTTCATCTGCAGACTCAGTTCCAGAATTCTGATTTAAGAAAGATACATGTTGAAAATAATTAATTTAATCTCATTCCTCATTGCTTTTTGTCTCACTTGTCTTGCTCTCTTGGAAATTCCTATTTTCCTTTGGAGAGTGTAACTTGTACACAAAGGCGATACCTGTTTTTTATTTGTAGAAAAAGATTTTTAAAAAAGATTGCCTAAGTCATGGGGCAAAGGGAGCAAAAAAGGTAGCAAATGGAAGATGTTAAGTAAGGAGGAAATTAAAGGTCCCTTCAGTTGCAAAAATGCATATTAAATACTTGACTCTAGGGATAGTTTTCATTTATATATATGTCTAAATGAAGTTGTAGATTTCAAAAGGCAATTGGAAAATTGACTTCTAAAAATGGTTTATCTGAACCTTTTTTAAAAAGATTTTGAACTTTGTCCATTTTGAAGTAGTTAGGATGTTTTCCACACCTTTTAAATTATTTTCTGGTTACAGTTTATGATTTAATAAACTCTTGATTTTTTAAGGGTTCATTCATTACTCTCCCTGTTCTTTACCCAGATTTTATCTCCATAGTGTTGTCTTACCTTACGATTATCTTACTGCTTATTAACACCTCCATTGGAATATAAGGGAAAAAGAAGAAACACCTGAGATTTTAGCAACTTGTTAGCTCTTCCAGTCAAGGGTTTGATAGAGGCTGAAACTATTCATTAAAACGGATTTTCTAGAACTTCATTTTGGTCATGTGCTTTCATCATCCATTGCCATAAATCATTGAGTTTTTTTTCATACCTCTGATAATGAGTGATTTTCTTAAGTGTTTCCTTTTTTTATTCTTAGGAGGTGTTCCTGGGTTACTGGCAAACCAACACCAGCCATTCATTTTATTTTGAAGAATTGGGATGGTAGAATAGAAAGAGGCCTGGACTCAGAAGACCTGAGTTCAGAGACCTGAATTCAAATCCTGGCTCTTTGCCTGTACAACTTTGGACAAGTGACTTTAAAGGCTCTGGGCCTCTGTTTCCTCATTTGCAAAGTGTGAGGCTTAATGTAGATGATCTTTAAGGCCCATAGAGCTCTAAATCTATGATCTTGTCATAAAGGAAAAAGAAATATCTTTCCTTAATCTTGCTTTAACAACTTCGCCAATTTCATTTTAGGTTCAAGATGGAGAGGACAGAAAAATGATAAACTTTAAAAATTGTTTTAGAAGGGAGAGGGGTTGCATCATGTCAACCCTGTGATATTTTTTATAATTTTCTTAGACATCTCAGGCATATAGTATAACAATTTGACATTGAGTTTGTTCCTGTGGCCTAGTAATAAACACGACTTCTCATTTAGATAATCAAACTATAGAAACTGAATTTAATTTTGTGTGGATATAGTACCTAAATCTTACCTATATCTTTCCTTCTCTATACCGTGCTCAAAAATAGATGTTATTAGTGGATTTGATATGGTAAATTAAAGCTATTTTTTAAAGGAAATTCCCATTTTGGAAGTGAGCTATTAATGCAATACTATGAAATTTAATACATTATTAAGCATATCAGTAAATGCTCATTAAATGCCTACTTGCTTATAATTAACAGCGTTTCATTTCCATACCATCACACATGTAGGCCTCTTCGGCATTAGTTCTGTTTAGATTCTTTGTGGTGATAGGGAGTGAGATTAGATAGTAATTGTTTTTAGTACTTTGCATTTTAACAATCGTATGTACTTTGTGTAATAGTCGTTGAGAAGGTAACTAGTGTAAAACACGAAATGACCTTCCTTTTAGCCTAAAATGATGACAGAACTGTGTGTAATCTTGGTGCCCCTTTGGTACTATCAATAAAATGACCTGTTATTATGAGACATTTTTCTTAATCTATAAAACTGAGTATCCACTTAAAATAATAAAATTCCCCAAAGAACCCTTTCTTAGTCAGTAGTTACAGAAGATGTAAAAGTGTGTATGGACCATCTAGAATTGTTCCATTTTCCCTCTTTTGCAACTGAAAAAAATACTAACCATTTATGATATTTTTTGTATTTTTAAGGCTTTCTACGTGCCAGACCCTGTGCTAAGTGCTTTACAATATTATCTCATAGTGGTCCCATGAAGAGCTGTCTGCCTGGAATATGGTTTTACATCATAATTTTATTTCAATACGTACTTGATTAGATCTAATAGCTAAAGTGGATATAGTAAAATTACTATTGAACTAAATGGGTGCATTCTTATAAATATCAGAACACATTTCTGGCACTTAAAGTAACTTTTTTGTGGGTGGAAGGGGAAGAAGGGAGTGACTTGGAGTAGTGTGTTTCTTAAGAGATGTTATAATCTTAAGCTCTGATTGTCAGCCCGCAAATAGAGATTTAAATAAACCTGCCAACAGGTGTTCTCTTAGAAAGTCTGAGATTGGAACCAGGAAGAGGAAATGTTATTCCCTATTTGCAACATAAAAGTAGAATCATTCTCTATGTGGAAACTTGTGAGCAGATATCCTCCCAAGTTTGAAGTGAAGGCACATTAACTGCTTTGCCATCACTTTGCCTGGCCATTTTTAAAATTAATTTATTTGTTTTCAGTTTTCAACAATCACTTCCTTATGTCTTAAATTTTCTCCCTCTCCTTCCCCTAGACAACATCAAATTGTCTATGGGTTCTGCACATACATTCCTATTAAACACATTTTCATATTAGTCATGTTTCATAGAATTAAAACGAATGGGAGAAACCACGAGAAAAACAAAAACAAAAAAAACCACAAGACAAAATAGTCTGCTTCGTTCTGCATTCTGATTCTGTAGTTCTTTCTCTAGATGTGGATGGCATTTTGCGTCAGGAGCCCTTTGGAAATGTTTTAGCTCTTCACATTGCTGTGAAGATCTAAGTCTGTCAGAAACAGTCTGCCTGGCTGTTTTTAAAGAAATAGTTAAAAAATATTAAAGTTGCGATTTCAAGAGCATTTCTCTCATGTACCTTTGCCCTCAGGGGAAAACATTTTTTTTTTTAAATATAAAAATAGCATAGTAAGGGGAAAGAATTTACCCTTATGTAAGTAGGGTTTAGTATTAGTAGTGTTAGTGTTATGTTGGAACTTAACAATTGTGAACATGTCTCATTCATGTTCTCCCCTTTGATGCCCCCTCCCCTTTCCCTCAATTCCAAAAGGCTTCAGTTATTATCCTCACTGTTTCTTAGAAAAGGGTATACATTGGTGTATCCTGAAATTATAATTTCCCTTGCTAACTTTTTAACTGGGAAGTAGAAAATTAAGCTATGGTGGGAAGAAGAAGAGCTGTTGTTTGTGTAATAGTCAGAACACTGGTCTTTGAGTTGGCCATCCTGGGCTCAAGGATCGCTCCTGATGCTTATGAACTGTGACCATGAGCAAGTCAGTTGACTCTCTGAGCCTGGTTTCCTCACCTATAAAATGGAGATATTTTATAATACCTACCTGAGAATATTATTACAAGAAAATTCACAAACTTTAAGCTGGTTGAACTGCTACTAATATTTTCAGTGAGTATGCATATATTTATTACTCAGGTCTGGCAAGATTCATATTCATCAACAAAACTGTTGAGACATTTTTCATATATGTATATATATAGTTCTGTTGTGAAAAGATCGCTAAACTTGTAGTTCTAACCCCTGCTCCACTAATTACTGGTTATGTCCATCTCTGTACACCTCAGTTTCCTCCTCTTTTAAATGGATATAAAAATAGCTTGCCTAGCTCACCAAGTAGTTTTTTGGAATCCAGTGAAGATTATGTAAAGCACAAGAGCTATATAAGATGGTCTTATATACATATGCATATATCATTCATGTGTATAACTATATAGAGATATATAAAGATATAAGTAATGGTAAGTCAATAACTTGAAAGAATTTAAGTATACCTTTAAAATGCTTTATTACAGAAACAAACAAAAATGTCATCAGCTTTATATTTGAGAAACTCAACATTGTATAGTCAAACCTAGTAATAAGAGCATGTAGTAATGTGCATATTAGAGGTCAGTAATATCTATGAAAAATTCAATTCACCACAGTTATTGATGGTCCCTCACTGGCTTGCTCAGTGGTAAAGAGTACTGGAATAGTAGTTAGAAGTTCTAGGTTCTGGTTCTAGTTCACCTGTCTATTAGCTGTGTAACCTCTGGAAAGTCATATGAAGTCTCAGAGCCTAAGTTTCCTCATTTCCGTAAGAGTGATACTTTCATAGCCTATCTTACAAAATTGTTGTGGAGATGTGAAATGAGGTAATAAAATTGAAAATAGTTTGTATGCTGTAAAATAATAGAAAGGTGTAGAGTTCAAACTCCTTACATCCCTTAATTATTCACTGCTACTCTAAGCTTTCCAGTCTTATTTCCTACTATTTCACCTGCATCATAGATACTTTAGCTAAACTAAATCTCTTTACCCCCAAAAAAATACCCTTTGCTTTCCTGTAGATGTGCCTTTTGTTCAGACTTGTTCCCTATTCTTAGTGTGTCCTCATTCTCCCTTTCGCCTTTTGACTAATTATATTTTGAAGCTCAGTTTAAATACCATCTCCTCCAAGAAATATATTGGGAGGGCTAGATTGACAGGTCATATGGTACCTTTCTGGGAGCAGAGGTGAGTATTTTACTCTCCCACCTCCTGGAAAGGTATCCTAGCTAAATTCAGGGACTGAAAAAAAATCAGTGAACTCTGTTCTAGCTTACTAATGGCTGGTTTGATAGCACTAATAAGATCATTCATATTGGGCTTCAGAATACATTCTCTTGTTTTTGTTCTTAGAACAACAGATTTATTTTACTTTTGTGTTTAATAGTAAAATGTTATTATATACCCTGAGAAGATGACAGCTTGGAGGATATGAACAAGCAGGGTGAGAAGAGGGAAAATAGTTCAGTATTAGGAGATTTTCATGGATAATTATAAACTAGGTCATTCACATATGGATAATCAAGAGTTAGCCATATTCTTGCTAGCATATAAAAGGAAAAAGCCTAAGATCAATGGAAATTTTTAATGAAAACTACGTAGGAAAGTATGCAAACAAATTAGAAATATATCTACTAGTTATATATGTACATAGTTAAAATAGTAAAATATTACATGTGTTTTTTTTTTCAGTTCTCATCTATTTACTGTTAAACTTTTTGGCATCCGTATTCTTTAATAATTTGAATCTGAATTACTTCAGATTCCAAAAATAAGTGGTTTCTTGGCTATTGATACTCCCCTCATTCCAGATAGTTTCATGAATTGCTGTGGCCAAAATAGTTAATTTCCAGCTGAGGAATTTCGGACAGCATAGTCCATCACCAGCTAGTCTATAGTATTTTAACTTCCAAGAACCTTCATTCTACTGATATTTTAAGAATTTTAAGATCTTGATGCCTGACTCAATGATTGTCCAAAACTTGGACACGTAGAATCATTTAAATGGTGTGAGATTTTCATTATGATGAAATCATGCCAAGTAATCCAGTTTCAATCTATCAAGCTTTTATTGTCTAGCTATGTAAAAATTAATGTGGAGGCATCCCAAGAACGTTAAAAAGAAGGCTTTCCTCAAGGTACTCAGGACCTGACTGACGCTGATGGGTCTGGGACTCTTCAGAAGCTTGGGGAGTTCTCTGCCTAGGAAAGAAGCTGCCCTAAGTGGTGTGTTCACTGAGGGCAATACAGTGTAAGGGCTGATACCCCTCAGCCTTCAGCAGCAGAGCTGGCAGCTATGTGGAAGGGTGCTCTGTTTCTGGCCTCTAGAACCTTAGGTAGAGCTGTATGTAAGGGACATGGTAGTGCATCAAGCTTCAGTGTGCCTTGTGGCAGCTTTGGCTCATTTTGCTCATTCTGTCTTATTAATGGTCAGACAACACAACTCTGGTTCCTCTTCTACATGACAACTCTTCATGTTCTTGAAGACATTCTTGTGTGCTTCTGCATACTCCTCTTCCCCGCCCCCCCCATCCCCAAATCTGCTCTAAGCCTCAGCTGATGATACCGATACTGATATGGTATGATTTCAAGGTACTCAACTATCCTAGATGCTCTCTTCTGGATTCTTTTGTTTATTTTCTTTTTAAACTGTGGTGCCCAGAACTGTGTGGTAGGTGTGGGTGTATTTGTACGTGCTACTGCTTAACAGATTGTGGGAGAAATATCACCAGAATTAATTCTAGTCACTTTTCTTCTCTTAATTCAGACTCATAAAGTTTTTGGCTACTGTATTACATTTCTCCCTCATTGGAATTGTAGCCTGCTAAATCTTCCTTCTCTCAGTTTGCTTTTAAGTTAATTTTTTAACTTGGTTTTAAGACTTTACATTTATCCCTATGAAATTTTGCCAATCTTCAGCATATCTCATGTTCTAGTCCATCAGAATCTTTTCAAATATTACCATCCAGTTTGTTAACTATCTTTGCTAGTTTTATGTCATCTGCAGATCTAATAAACATATGTTTACCATCTATTTTATCATCCAGGTCATTGATTTAACAAATAAGTAAATGCTGCAAGACCAAGTACAGATCTTTGGAGCATCTTAAAGACCACCTTCTAAGTCGATATCAAACCATTAATGATTGTTCTTTGCGTGTGGCACTTCAGTCATTTGTAAATCTCCCTAAATGTATTATGATCTAGTCAGCACGCTTCCATCTTTTCCACAGCAATAGCTTTTCTAAAATGTAGGTAAACTATGCCTACAGCATTATAGTGATTTAATCAATCTGATGATCAATTGATCTAACATGGCCTTTTTAAACCTTCATCATTATGAAGAGTTAGCCACACAGAAAAAGATCCTATAGAGCTGGACAAAATAACTAGCTTCTTAGATACCTACTTTATTTGCATTGTTCCTACTCAAGACTACCTTCTGACAGCAGCTTCAATAGGTAGTAAATGGGCTAGAGATTCTTTTAGATAGCATCATCCTTGACTTTGGCTAGAGGACCCTGATTCAAGTAACTTTTTCTTCACATGGATCCTGTATTCAGAAACTGGAGACTACTCATCATTTGTTTGATTTTTCCTCTGTGACTTTCATATACATGTGCTATAATCAGTCAACACCACTTGCTAATTACATTGGTAATACAAAAACAAAATTAAACAATCCCTTGTAAACTTGTATTTCATAATTTGAAATAAGTGTGTTATCCTTAGAGATAAAGGCATTTTGGAATTGGTCATTTAAGCAAGAAAATTACTACTTATCTGATGTTTCAATGCAAATGTTTCTGTTTGTTTATAAAACATATTCTTACTTGTTTAATACAACCCAAACTTGTTTTACTGTGAGAAGAATGTGTAACAAGGCAGAATGGTAGAAATAAGGTCGTACTGTACTCATCACGCTCTGAAGAATGGGCTGAAGTTTCAGCTTGCTAGCAGTATGATCTTGGACAAGTCGTAAACTCTTTGTTTAAGTCTTGATTTCCTCTGGTTTTTCCATCTTTAAAGTGGGGACAATACTGGCAGGTACTTCAAGGGATGATTGTTAGAAAAGTGCTACAAGACTTGTTATGAATTGGAGTTTAAAATAAGAATCACTCTGATGAGTAATACAAATGTAATACAAAAGTTGATGTTAAAATTAATGATGTTATTTAGCTAATAAATTTCCAATTTTAACCTTGAAGTACTTAAGTCTTATGGGAGAATTATAAACTGTAGTACTCCTATACCATAGAAGTTACTCTTTTTCCATTTAAAGATTGAGAACCTAGATCCACGAGGAATTCAGCTGTCAGCTTTGTTCATGAGTGGTGTGGATATGGCACTCTTTGCAAATGACGCATGTGGACAGCCAATCCCTTGGGAGCACTGCTGTCCTTGGATGTATTTTGATGGAAAACTCTTCCAAACCAAACTCATCAAAGCAAGCCGGGAGAAAATTCCACTCATTGACCTCTGTGATGGTCAGGTAGGTGACCAGAAATGAACACTCTATCTCTAATACACTTACTCTGTGTACTTCATCTGAAATGTTGCTCTTGAGAACAGAGACCATGTTCCCCACGGAGCTTGAGTGCAGAGTAAATGTGGGATAAATATTTGTTTATGTTGTATGTGTGTTAGCATTTGATAAGCCTAAATTTGTTACACATTTGTGGGAAAATAGCTCAATTTTTGAAATTGCTATAACTGAGGGAGAACTAGAACAACACTTAGTGAATATCTAAGTGTGGCAGCAGGGTGGAGAACCAGCCTGCCTGCTGGTTGTCCAAGGTGTCCTGAGTTCAAGTCCTACCTCTGAACTATATGTGGGACCCAGGCAACTCACTTAACCTTGTAGTGCCCAAGCACTGCAGAGAGCACAGAAATGTGGGTGGTCTTTGGGCATTGGTAAAGTACTTTTCTCACCAGTCCAGACCCTCCTTTTATTCCCCATGCACTCATTCCCATCCTACCCCACCTACCCATTCCCATATCATCCTTGAGAAGAAATAGTGGTGGGGAGATGAATCTAGAGAAGTAGTGGTTATCTCAGTATCACAGGGATGAACTCTTAATGATTTATAGTAACAAAATCAAGTAGAACATTTTTATTAAAGGTAATATGTAAATTTCAAAACAAATTTTTAGTAATATTTGTATTTTCTTCTGTAGAAGAAGTCTTTATGCATTTGCATATATATTTTTTAAGAGAAAAAAAAATCTGTAGACACCAGAAATTCCAGTTTCCTTAATTCTTTCCAATGCAAATAGTGAAGAAGCCAATTGAGAAAAATAATAACCCTACTAAGGAGCAGTCAATAAGTAATCAGTTCTTAAGTACCCACTGTGTACCAAGTACTTTGTTAGGTGATAGGGATATAAAATCAGAAATTGTAAAAATTAAATTCACAAAAGTCTTTAGCACTTCTGCATCATGACAGCAATAACCAAGAGGAAAAGAGAGGGAAATCCCCTTCAGTGTAATAGCTCCTGCAGTGAAGTTTCTCCAGCACTCTGTCATTTGCTTTTCTTATTTATAAATGTTGACTGCTATTTTGTTAAATATTTAATAGTATTAATGTAAAGGTAAAAAAGAGGCAATGAATACTTGTGGATGGAAAGGAATATTACTGATCTGTTCATTCAATATCCATTTACTGTCCACTCTGCATATTGCCCTGGGCTTGGCATATTTCTAAAAAGAGGAGCAGACGTTGTTCTGCTGTATCTCTACAAGTCAGTCACTTTTAATCACAGAAGATATTTTAAAGTTATATATAAGTTGTATTTTTTTAAAATTCATCAGTATTTCTGGTCTGAACATGCTTTAATAACCTTTGGTTATATTAATAAGAATTCAAAAGGCAGTAACAGACCATGCAGTCTTTTCTAAGACTCTGTTCCCAGATTTCTGAAAATGCTGCTTTAAAAAATTTTCATTTTATCGGCTGATAGTTTTACATTTAGATGTGTCCTGATAATTTTTATATTTTTGTGGAGGGGGAGTTAATTTATAATAGGTTCAATTGTTGGTAAAATTTTTGAAAAATGTTATCCTTTTGATTTCTAGGCTGAGCAGGCTGCCAAGGTAGAAAAGATGCGCCAAAGCATCCTGGAAGGATTAAATTTCTCCCGGCAGAATCATCCACTCCCTTTTCCACCTCCTCCTGCTCTGCCTTTCTATCCAACTTCAATGTATCCTCGACACTTTGGGCCAGTCCCACCACCTCAGGGCAGGGGTAGAGGTTTTGCTGGTAAGTGCATGTGAAAGGCAAAGATTTTTTAATCACCCAAATGGATTTTCTTTTACTTTTATATCTTTTATTGTGTCTAATAATACATTCACATAAATGACTAAAGTAGAACATGGGCTGTGTTTCTAATGCCATTCAATTTGTCCACACTAAACACAGTATTTAGAGCTCATTATTGTTAGTATTTTCTATGAATTCTGCAGTGGGGTGGACAGTGGAGGGGGGAATGCCAATAAATTATATACACTTTCAAAGATCCATTTATCTATGCCAAAAGACTGGGAGGAAAATCAGGATTAAGAAACACTAGTTGAGAAACTATTCAGATTTGTGAATGTGACTAAAACCAAGATAGACACCTTCTCTTTATATCTGTAAATGTGGTCTTTCATGGCTATGTTAGAAATGATGTAATACACCAAAGTCAAAGGGAACTTTCTCCCTTCTCTAGTTCCAGTTGTTAGAATCTTCCAGAAATCAGCCTTTGCCCAAAGGTAGTATTGATACATACTCTAGATCAACTCTCTGGAGGGAGTCCTGGGGAAGTGATGCCCATGTTTTGCCAATTTTAACCAAACCTCTAGGGTAGTGAGGTGTTTTTAGGTTGTTTAACAAGATAACTCATTCCTCAATCAGATTTCAGTGTAAGCTTTTCGATTCATTAAAGTCTTATTTAAATGAGGCGGTCACCACAACTTAGAACCAAGCACCGAGGTAACTCTTCCTTCCTGGTGAATCCCCTGTCTCTCTCTGCCCTGGGTCTAACAGGAGTCTATGGCTTTGGAGGCCCTTATGGGGAAACAGTAGCGACAGGTGCTTACCGTGCCTTCCGGGTGGCAGCCACAGCAGGACACTCCGCAGCCTTCTCTGGCAGTGACAGCAGCAGGACTAGCAAGTTACAGGGCGGTAATTATACCTACACTTTTTCTAGAGCTTCTGCCAACAGCTTCTGCACCACGGTCTGATGGTCCCCTACTGACCGCCAGTTTTTCTTCTTCCTTAACTGCCTAATGACTGCTGCCCTCTTCTACAGAGCATTTTTCCCTCTAGGTCCCTGTGATGGCATTTACTAACTGCTAGCCTCAGCTAGAATCTTTCTTCAGGACTTAGTAGCCTCTTAGTAACATTGCCGTGAGTTTTTCAAATGGATTTAACCATCTTAACTAATTGATATTCATGATATTCCTGATTAGGAAAAAATCAGTTTTACTAAAAAAATAAAAAATAGAGTGTCATTGTTTTGTATGTAATGGTGTCTCCCAGTAGAAAATAGTAAAATTTGAGATTTTAATGCCAGAAGTGCTGGCATAAAATTTTTGTATCTTAATTCTGTTTTGTACCTTAATTCTGTTTTTCAGGAATATGTTAGATAAGGATGATTAATTTGAAGGGGCTGATGAATTTTGCCTAAAATGGAATTTATGGCACATATTTAACATTGGTCATTGATTCCACAGTGTAGCATAAGCTAGGTCTGTACTTTTATGTGGCTGATATACATTTACTATTTGCCAAGATCATCTTATCAACTCAGTCTATTCAATATGCTTACACAGCGTGGCAAGATGTATTTTTTTAATAGCAATAAGGTAGCAAAGATCAGTCACCAAAAAATTATCAGCCCCTAGTTATTTGCAGGCTTATGGGGTTGTTCCTCCCTTCCCCCTTCCATTTCCTGTCTGCCTTCACTACCACTGTCTTCTCCCATCCAGGCCATCCAGGATGGTTTCCTCCACGGCTTTCTTTCCTTTCCATTGTGCTACCTTACTAATTTCTCTGTTTGATTCTCTGCAAAGCTGCATCTGCTCCTTGACTTAACAAGTGTTTCTCTGTGATACTGTTTATTTCCCCAGCCTAATTCTAGAGCTAGCTAATGGTTGGGATGAATTTAAGGGGAATTGGGGGAGGTAGGGGCAGTATTAGCATAGAGGACATTGGAATATAAATCAGTTTTTCAGCTCTTCCTTACGGGCTGGTAACAACCTAACCAAGACTAAGGACTATGTGACATTATGTGAGGGAGCTTGAATTTCACTTGTCCCTTGCTCTGAGAGTTCTATGACAGAAACTTTTTATCTCCACCAATACTCACATAATTGTAAGTTGATTCATAAATAAATTTCTCAGTTTTTTTCAGACACAGGTTTTTTTTTGTATCTGTTATCGGACTTTGTACCATGTGTAATATATCAGTGGTTAATCTAAATTAATTAACATATTGAATACTTGTGACCCTTCTTGAGCTTGTTGATACCTGGCATTAAAATGTGATGAACAATAAGAAATAAAGTTGAATATGTTTTAAGCAACACAGAATTACAAGGAAAATGTTTTCTGTATCTAGCAAAAAAAAAAAAAAGTTGCTTAGCTTTTTAAATTTTATAGCTAAGCTCTATTAAAATGTGTCCCTAAGTAGCACACTTTACTGAATCTGTTCGTAGTAAGGTCAGATGAGATAATATATTAAGGCAAACGTTAAATAGCTTAAGGATAGGTAGCTGTGGCCTAAGGCACATCGTATAGGCTTTTTGAGTATCTGGAAATACGTAACAACAGGAATTAAAGATCCAGTACTTACACTGAGCTGGAAAAAATTGGGATAATTAACCTAATTTTTTTTTTAAAGAGTAGCAGAATGCTCTTTTTCAATAAAAAAGGGTAAACATGGGCATTCCACACAATAACAATGAAGTCTATAAACTAGAACAGGGAATCTTCATATAAAACAAAGTTGAGCAAAGAATTACATGCTTCCATTAGGCACCTTTAATTCTGTGGTTGTAAAGATGTTTTTTTTCTTCTTTGTGCAGGAGTCCAACCTATTCCTTCTCAGGGAGGGAAATTAGAAATAGCTGGCACCGTGGTTGGCCATTGGGCTGGCAGCAGACGAGGACGGGGTGGACGAGGGCCTTTCCCTCTACAAGTGGTTTCTGTGGGTGGACCAGCAAGAGGGTAAGTTCAGTGTACAGGTGACTTGTTCTTTCGACTGAGTACATTAAAAAATTTTTTTTCAAATATAATTTTGGAAAAACAGATACTTGGCTCATTAAGAGGTTTGAAATTAGTTGAGACTTCCTCATTTCATACTTCAGGTGGAGTAAATGATTCTCAATAAAGGTCTTATTCTATGTGACACCAAATATTATCCTATCTACATTTACAGCACCTCTTACATCTGATGGATTCTCTCCATTCACCTGGTCTCCTCTCTAGGTCAGAACCTAGCCTCTCACCTGGACTCTTGTCATTGGTCACTATGCCTTAGGTCTGACCTGATTCCTTTACTTGGTAAATTTCCATTGACTCAAATACAAACTCCTTAATATGTCATTTAGAGTTATTCCTTTGTAGCTTCCTCTATATGACCCTCGACCTTTCTGCATGTTACAGTACAGCCAGTTTGGCCTTCTTGCCCTTTCTTCTATCCAGTCTTCCATCTTCCATCTTGTGCCTTGGCACAAGTACAGAATGCATACCCTGCCTCGCGCTGCCTCCACTATCCCCAAGAAATTTCCCCTCTTCTTCTCTGTTCCTGCCCCCCCACCTCCAATAGTCCTCCCTCCCCAAATCACGTGGTATCTGTTTTGTGTCTTTTATGAAGGAGAATGTGAGTAGAAAGCTGACCTTGAAGCTGGTCATGTATAGGTTCAAATTCTATTTAGATACACTGACTAAATAGTCCTATCTGCTTGGGTTACTTAAAGACTGTATAAGTCACAGAAAAGGTGTGAAGCCTTCATTAACAGGTCTTCATACAGAGTTTGCAACAGGAACTGAGCCAAATTTATAAGAATAAGAGCCATTCCTCGATTGATTAAATGGTCAAAGGATATGAATAGGCAGTTTTCAGAGGAAAAAATGCAAGCCTTCAATAACTATGTAAATATGCTCTGAATTACTGGTAATTAGAGAAATGCAAATTAAGATTACCCTGAACTACTACCTTGTATCCAGGAGACTGGTTAAAATGACACCCCAAAAGGAACACGATAGATGTAAAGTAGTCTGACCATTCTGGACAGCAATTTGGAACTAGGTCCAAAGGGCTGTAAAAATGTTTATACCCTTTGACCTAGCAATGCCACTAGGGAAAGGGACCTATATGTACAAAAATATTTATGAGTTCTTTTCTGTAATGTCAAAGAATTGGTAACTGAGAGGGATGCCCATCAGTTGGGGAATGACAAGTTGTGGTATGTGAACATGATAGAATACTATTTTGTTACAAGAAATAATGAAGGAGAAGATTTCAGAAATAGCTGGGAGAACTTGTACGAAATGATACAGAGTGAAGTAAGCTGAACCAGAAAAACACATAGTAAACAGCCGCATTGTAAGAAAAATGAATTGTGAGAGACTTAGTGACTCTGATCAAGGCAGTGACCCACCACAGTTCAGAAGAACTCTTGATGAAGCCTGATATCTACCTCCATATAGAGTACTGATGAACTTTGAGTAGAAATTGAAGTATATTTTCTTCTCTTTTTCCTTTTTTTTTTTTTTGGACATGGCTAATGCTGGAATTTTTTTTGCGCATCTGTGCATATTTGTGATAGGTTTTGCTTTTCTTGACTTCTCAGTGGGTTGGCAGTGGGGAGGGAGAAAATTTGGAACTTTAAATTAAAAAAAAAATTCTCCATAATAATGATGATAATAATAATATTGGACCTATATCAATGAAATCACCAATCTAGTTTACATCCTTATATTATCTACTTCCTTATTTATGTCCGTAGCATCTTGTTTGCTATATCTGAGCTCTTTGAAGGCTGAGATTGTTTTGGTTTTAACTTGTTATCCCTAGCATCCAGCACAGTGCCTATACAGGCTTAATAAATGCTTATTTTTTTAACTAACTGGTGCTTCTTTTGCTTTTCTTTTAAATGAAGATGATAGAAACAAGTCAGGATTGTTTCTGATGTTCCTGTAGTTGACAAAGCATTTCAAAATAATTTTTGTTTAAATGTAACCATTTAAATGAAAATAATTCCTGTTAGATTTACCTTGTTTTTTTAAGTGTTGATGCTGGGCAATTCGGGTTGCATTTTATTACTAGGGCAAAGTTCTTTAAAGTTCTTTTTACATTGATGGAAAAAACATTTTTTATTTCCTTAGATTTTTTTGCATGAAATTTTATATTATGTGTATGTATTATGTATTATGAAACTGTATTAAGGTATAAATAATGATCCCTTCGTTTCTCTGTTTTTAAAAAATTTTTGGTAATACAGTTTTAATAAACTACTCACTGTTCAGAACATTACATTAAGCCCAATTTATGCCCATTGAATTAGCTTTCCAAGTATAGTTTTATTTTATTGGAAGAATTGTCTATGAAAGATATAAGTAAGTTTATTTTTGTTTTATACCTTAGGCGTCCAAGAGGAGTTATTTCCACACCAGTGATTAGAACATTTGGAAGAGGTGGAAGGTACTATGGAAGAGGTTATAAAAGCCAGGGAGCAATTCAGGTAATCAAAAATTATTTCCTTCCTTTATCCCATATACTATTCTAAGTTGGTCCTCCACTTTGCATGTTTTGTTTTTTTTTTTTTTCCTACTGGTCTCTGCAGGAAAAGAAATTTAGAATGATCTATTTGCTAGCAAATCATTGACATTTCTACTTATTAATGGGAACATTAGCATATTGTTAAGGATAACCATTCTAAAATACTCTCACTAGTAGATTTAATGAAAGTGGTCCAGATGACTTCAGGGACAAATGTATGTTAAGCATCTTTAATTAAAAACAGATAATTTAAAGCTTCAAAAAAAAGCTATAGATTAAAAGGAACTTTTAGAATTCTAGCTTTCTTCCCTCATCCTATACTATTTTAACCATTTCTATTAACTGGTATATCTCTTTTTAAAAATAATTGTCTTCTTCCTAGTTTATCTGAGCATGTCCACCATGAAGGATTATAGTTGCTGTTTGATAATCTTTTTTATTGGTCCATTGTAACGCTTGAGAAAAATGATAGCACTTAATTGAAATGTCCAGCTTTGAAACATTATTATATTTAAAAGTTTAGTTATTAAAACTTTTGAAGAGTAGTTCTCTCTTACAATCTAAGTAGTAAATTCCTGTTCCAAGAAAATCCTCCTTCTTGGAAGTTAACCATCCCCACACTCCATCCCTTGAAACATAGTTAAACATTGTTGTTGTTTTCCATTGACTTTTTAATAATGAAGTCTTAGTCTTGGGGTTATGGGAATCAGAGGGGAGATACTAAAAGCATTTGGGGATATATGCAAAAGAAAATGACAAGAGTTAATGGTGAAATAAATAACCAAGTAAACAAGCCAATCCAAAAGAAAGGGAAGAAGAAAAGAAATTGCCGTTTTCTCAACAGGAATCTCTATTTTGACCTGAAGAAAGCGGTCCTCCTGGACAGTCCAGGTGTTGAAAATGTAGCAATCTTATTTGGTGGTATGAAGGCCTGACCTATGCTAGTAAGATCTGAATTGAGAAAGAAATGAAAATGGGAAATAGAAATGGGAAATGATAGTTTTAGTGATGTCAGCCCTCTTTGAACCCAAGGTTGGAAACTATTTGAACAAAAGGAGAATAAATTCTCTGACATGTCCAAGGGAAGTAGTATTCATAATCTCTTATTGTTTTTACTCCTTACTGCTAACACCTTGGTTCATACAGATTGACCCCAAATAGGTATATTTTCTGTGTTCCATGTCTGAGACATTGGCCTGTCCAGAAATAGGTGAATTTTTAAAGTATTCAGTTTATTGTTACCTCTATGGTACCACACTCCACTTTCTTACTGACATACACCAGGGTATAAAACAGTAAAGTGGTTATGATGAAATGCACTGTACCAGGGTTTTGGGGTTTGTGAACTCTCAAGTCAATCCAGTTCCCATATGTTACAATTCCAAAACTTTCATTCCACAAGATCACTGTTTTGTAAATTATTTTAATACCAGGCATAATATTAATTTTAGTAATTAATAAATTTATAGAAGTATGCAAAGTATGATCCTGAGGTTGTGCTTTAACTGTAAAATGCTATAGGATTTAAGAGAAGTTTAGAAGTGGAACAGTAAGAGAAGGCCTCACAGAAATGAGGTGAGCTTTATGTAGGCTTTGAATGATGAATAAAATTTGGCAAAATGGAAAGAAATAATTGATGTATGGAATAGAATATCATTCTAGAATCAGAAGACTAGAAGGGATATCAGACATCAGTTAGTCCCAGCCTCTTCTTTTATAGAGGAAGATATTAAAACCCAGTCTGGAGGTTACATGATTTCAACCCTAAGCCACAGTATCCATCAGGTCCTGTGATTATAAATCTAGTGGTCTTTTCACTGTGTTACAACATGTTCTTTTCCTGGACAGTGATGATACGTCAGAGTAAGGCCTAGGGAATCTGTGCTGAAAATTGTCCTTAGTTCTCTTTAGTAGTTTACATTGTAGAAAACCAGTACTGAGTATTTCATGACACAAAATAGCTATTGGCAAACTTTGTGATGAATTGGTTTGCAGTACGTAGACTTTTCATATGAAAACTTTATTAAACACATACGTTTTAAGGAAAAAGCCTATAAGATGTATGGTTTCAAATTAGGGCTATATGGGGGACAAGGGTAGTGTCACCTTTAAAATTTTGCATTCCAAATTCTCTCCCTCCCCCTTATTGAGAAGGCAAGGAATTTTATATTGGTTATACATGTTCAGTCATGCAGAACATATTTCCATGTTAGTCTTATTGTGAAAGAAAACACAAACCACCAAAACAAAAATCCACAAGAAAAATAAGATTAAAAAAATGTACACTTCAATCTGCTTTCACACTCCATCTTCTTTCTCTGGAGATAGCATTTTTCATCATAAGTCCTACAGAATGTCTTGAATCATACAGTGGCATAACTCTTGAGCTGAATTAGTTTCTAACTTGGTTACTTTTGTTTGTCCATGATGGCTACCTGAAAATAAAGTTAATATGGGATTTAAATAAGGAGGATACATGTAAGATGGCATTTTTATCTTAAACCAGCAGCATGCTGTTTTCTGGTGTAGTGATCAACAGACAAGATTCAGAAGAAATATAAGAATATAATTCTATGCTGTTATTTTTCTGTTGCTAATAACCTTTCAAATTGAAAAACACACTGAAGTCAATGGTGGTATTCTTATCTCATTAGCACCTTCACATACATTATTTCATTTGATCTTGCTAGGGAGATAAAGCATTTGTTCCCATACCATGTTACTCAAGAGGAAGCTAAGACTCAGATTGAGATCTGGTCTAAGGGTCTAGCATGGCTAGCCATCCCTCTGCCTCAGCTGTCCACTAGAAGCACTAGGACTCTGTATTCTTTCTGAGTCTTTTAGCAGAATACACTATTCAGTCATTCTGGGCCATCACCCTTTCTTAAGGAGATGTGCTTCAATTAATATAAAGAGCCCATTCCCAACCCTTGGATCAGCCTTTCTGGGTACTTCCTAACCTCCAGCTTCATGAGGAGAGAGCTGCAACTCCCATCCAGTACCAATTGATGAATCCATCATCCTATCCTACTTTTCTTATGTCCTTTTGTCAGTTCATTTGGTTCAGTTAGCAATGCCACTTATCACCTGGGAATGCAGCATGTAGAATTAACAAAATTATTAACAGTCCGGGTCCCCTGGTAACAGAAACATTAATACAAACCACAGCATGAACAGAATGAAAGGAAGAATCTCTAAATAAAGAGGGTTGTTATGGCTCTACCCTGAAAGAGGGAAAGCTTCAGTGGCTTGTGTGAACAAGAAAGAAAAAAGATGTGTGGAGGAGACAAAGCACAAGATTGTCCCTTTTCACCATGTCCTTTCATCCCCCAGAAGATCACATAATCACTATCTATCTTTCAGGTTTCTAATTTCCTTAAGCCACAACTAGCAAGGCACAAGTAATTTCACCATGACTTTTCCTTCTTTGGGCCATGAAAACTTCTTCTCCAACAGCCTTTCTAAAGTAGTTACTGGTAATGACCATATAGTTTAGCACTGAATTATCAATAGCTTTGTTTTATTTCTTTCATGCGACTTTAGTTTGGTCTCTCAGACTAGATTATAAGCTCGTTAGGGCAGGAACTGTGCATTCTTCTTCCTTTGTAAACACAGTCCGCAACATAGTCCAGTGCAACACCTGATACATTTTCACTTGTGGATTGTGTCATCATCTCAAACAACCTGATGTCATTGTTTTCAGGGGGGAGGGAAGAGAGAGAAGCCTCATGTGAGGGAATTCCTGAAAATCCCCAGTCTGCTCTTTTTCTTTAACTATCCCTTGTTTTTGCGCAAGCATTTTCCATTCCAAGGCTGTAAGAAAACAATTATCGTCTGTTTCCAAGTTCTAGTTTATTTGTCTGACTGAACTAAAGGGTAAGATGGTAGAATTCAGAAAAAGGTTTTTAGAGAAATCAAAGTCTGAGAAGAAATTTCATCTCTCCCTAAATTTGTACAGAGTAATTTCTCAGTTGGTAGTAACCAATGGGTCTCCATTTTTTCTATGGATGAGAGATTATGAAATGGGACTTCTGTTTCATCAAGATAATTATTGGAAGGCACCGATCACAGAATCTCAGGTGTGGAAACAGAAAATTACAGAATTTAGAGTTGGGAAGGGCCATCTAGTCTAACCCACACCCAAAAGGGAAATACCCAGTAAAACAGGCCTGACAAGACAGCACTGAAATTCTGCTTGACATAGAAGTGAGGGGAGGCGAGAGCCTACTCTGGATTTGGACAGCTGGTTATTGTGAAGTTATCATCCCTTGCCATCAAATCTAAATTTGCACCTTTGTGACCTCCACTGGTTCTGGTTCTGACTTGTAGAGCCAGTAGAACCCGTCTGATCCCACTTCCACAAGACAACCCTTTAGATTTGAAGCCAGCACAACTCTTGTGTCTCTTCTTCCTCAGGCCAAAAACCCCATTTCGTTCAGCCAGTTCCTTATGTGACATGGATGCAAGTAGCAGGCTCTTCATCACTCCGGTTGGCCTCCTGGATAGTCTTAAACTGCAGATTTCAGGTGTCTGATGAGGAGAGGATGGAGGGACTGGCCCCAGCTTCCATTTTCCTGGAAGCCCAACATCCCTTTAGCGTTTCGTTTTGTTTTGTTTTTTGACTCTTTTCTGTAACATCTCACTTTTGCTTGAAATGCTTATCTAACCTTTGCTTGGTAACTCTGGGAGTGGGGGGATCCACTCTTGTCTGAGTTGCCCGTTCTGTGTTAGGATTTCTCTAGTGGGAAGGAAGTTTCATTACATTTAGAGAGAAAAAGTACCTCTCTGAAACTTACCCTATTGCTTCCAGTTCTGCACTTTAACATCAAGCAGAACAAGTCAGGTCTCTTTCATATGATGTCCCTTCAGATATTTGATGAGAGCTATTTCAATACCCCATACACACACACTCAGGTCTTTTTTTTCCAGGCTAAACATTCTCATTTCCTTAAACTGATCATTATAATTAATGAATATAACTACCTTGGTTTCTGTTCCTCTTCATCTTGGTTACTCCTTTCTAGTCATATTCCAGTTTGTCAGTATCCTTCCTAAAAAGTGGTACTCACAACTGAACAGTGTTCCCAGTCAGATCAGGGCTGACTTCAGTGGGACTGTCACCTTGCTCATCAGGACATTCTCGCCCTCTAGTCTGAAATGGCATTCTCTTTTTTGTCTGCCCTTTCATATTGTTGCAGCATCTAGATCTTGTAGTCCACTAAGCCTGCTCCCTTCTCCCCCCGCCTCCCATTATTATCACCTCTCTAGGCTGATAAAGGGCTGATTTGGGAGTCTAAGTCCCTCCTGTGATACCATCTCTGTAGCTTTGGGCAAGTCACCTGATTTCTGTGAGCCTCAGTTTCTCCATATGTAACACAGGGATGATAATGCCCATAGTACCTATCCAACAAGCATTGTTAATGGTGCAGTGAAGGCAGAGGACCCACCATTGCAGACCACTTCCCTGTGCCTTTATTTCATCATCTGTACAATGGGGAGGTTGGACTAGGCAGCCTCCAGAGTCCTCAGTGTGAAGCACTTCACAGCTGCTTGTAGTTGAGGTTCACTTCTGTTTCTCTTAAGTTTTATTTTATTAAATTTAGCCTGTCATGATCCAAGATCCCATCTCTTATTCTGCTTGTTAGCTGTCACTCTCAACTGTGTCATTTGCAGACTTGGTTAGCACATCGTCTGTGCCTTCATATAAATCAGTGATAGAAATGTCAGACAGCTTGGCTCTGAGAATAACTGCCTAGAGAATTCTCCCGGAGACTTCTTTTGAAGCTGGACATGAGTCCATTAATGACTTCTCTCTGGTTCCAGTCATTCCACCAGTTCTAAGAGTCCCTTGGTGTACCACCATCTTGTCCTCAAGGCTGTTCTGAGACATTGTCATTTGTGACAGTGCACATGCTGGGCTAGTGGAAGGAGCTGTGAGCTAGAAAGCAGGAGTCTCCATTCCTTCACTAACGAGTAACAGTCTTGGTTTTCTCCTCTTTAAAATGAGTGGGGCTGTGCTAGGTCTTGTCCTGTTTTATCATGCTGTGATCTTCTGCCTCTTAGATAATTATACTGTAGCTCCAGGTGATTCTTGGTTACACATCTAGAGGGAGTTTTTAAGTCTTTATGGAGAAGTAGAATCAAAATTGTATTCTTCATTTTAAGATAAATCCTTTTAAAACATCTTAGAAGTGTTTTAAGCTACAGAAAAATATATAACTAAGCCAACCTGTTATCTTTTTCCTTATATCATTGCAGTTCTCTTGAATGTTAGAGTTTCTTGCAGTATCTTACTGATTACATCATGAAAAAATAAGACTTATTTTTTCATCACAAAGTAGAAATTCATATTTTAACATTTGGATCCAAGCATGGCATGAATATATCACTTAGAAAATTTATCTTTTCACCTTAAGAAAACTTAATATGAACATTTGGATTTACACATGGGAATGGTTCTTCAATTTACAAAATTAATGATTCAATTTACGTATACTTCATCTGTGACCCAGCTGTTGGGGGAAGGGAGGGAAGTCAGTGTTTCTTCTGCATACCTTACACCTGCTCCAATACAACCCCAGAGTATGTTCTGTGTCTGAGGCATGTAATAGTCACTCATTTCAAAAACCTTTGCGAGGCCTACTATGAGTAAGCTGCTCATCTAGGACTTTGGCAGAATTCCTTCAGTGGTGATTGCCCTTTTGCCAACCATTGACAACATCGAATGATTGTGAAGAGGAGAGGGAACTTAAAACTGGAAGATGTCGAAGCTGGTGGTCCCTGAAAAGCAACCCTAAGGGAGAGTGAGACATCCAGGAGACGGTGATGTGAGGCAGAGGTGATAGGAAAATCAGCTGAGACACAGCCTTTGGGGAATACTGCTGTGTCCCTGCCATGTACATGGAGGTGAATCTGTTGTCTGTTGGTTCAAGTATCATTTGACAGGAGCTAGTATCCCTTCTTCACCAGCGTACAGCAGGAACTTTTCTTACTTCTCATTTTCTCTTGTGTTAAACAGGGTAAACCTCCTTATGCTGCTTCAGCAGAAGAAGTGGCCAAAGAACTTAAGTCAAAATCAGAGGAATCTAAATCCTCAGTCGTGTCTTCAGATGGATCCCTGGCTGAAAATGGAGTAGTGAATGAGGAGAAACCAGCTTCCCAGATGAATGGGAATACGGCAGATGGCAGGGCTTCCAACCAGTCTGAAAGTGCCTTGAGTAATGACTCTAAAATGTGCAATACAAATCCTCACTTAAATGCACTAAATGCAGACAGTGTTTGCCATAAAGATGATACTCTTGAGGCAGCTGTCTTAAAAAAAGAAGAGTAAACTTATTTTTTATAGAGGGTGAAGGATGTTGGAATGGTAAGGATTAGGAATATCTGGAAAGAAAGAGAGCCTACAGTTATGTACATTTTTTCCTTTCCGTAAGAGAAAAATGAGGACTTTGGAAATTCGGATCCCTCTTTGATGTCAGAGATTTAAACAACACATTTTTAGTTTTAACCAGTTGTAGTCAAAATGCTACAATAAAACACACACACACAAAAGAAAATGAAGAGCATTTGACTCCCGCACTTAAAATGAAGTATACATAAAGTTTAAACTGGTTATGACAAAAGCTTGTAGTTTTGTTTCTTGAAATATAAAGAAAACAAATTTTGGCAGTCTTTAAGTATATATAGCTTAAAATATAATTTTTAGTATTTGGCACCATATGTATGCCATTATATTTGATTTTGCATTACTGTGTCACAATAAAAGCTTTCTTTAAGGCTTTAATTTCATGATTATGAAAAAAATAAGGCACAACCACAGTTTTTCTTTCTTACTTAAAATTTCATCACTGTTGATGTGGTTCTTTTGTGTTAAAAATGTGCAACTATCGAAACTAAAAATTACAGAGTAATCTTGCAGCTCTGCTGATTCTCACTCTGCAGTACGTCACACATACTTTACAAGCAAGTTCAATGGAGACAAACTTGAAATCATAGAAGATGCAAATGACCTTTCAAAATCAACACAATGTGTTCAGAAACTTTTTGTGACTAATACCATGCATCCGTGATCAATGAACTATGTGGTTTTGAATCGGACGTAGACCATTAGTACTATTTGAGCTGAACTTCTGCATGGTTCATGATTTTTAAAGTGTGTAGTTAATATTATGCATGTTATTGTCCTCTCTTCCATTCTTACAAGTACTGTGCCCATTTGCAAAACAAAAAAGCTAATAATCAGTAATAGTCCTATAAAAGATGTTAACTATGTTTAGTCATTGACTGATCTTGCTCTAACCTTAAAATTTTGTGATTATTGACCTCTGTTGCATTTATTCTAAAACTTAAAAAATTATCTAGCCGTTTTGAATATCAACGTTACCCTGGTGTACTCATTGCTGTATGCATTATTGTTCTCTGTTGCTGTTTTTTGCCTTCATATTAGCAAATATGAAATTCTGTGAAAAACAAAAAAAAAGCTTTGATCTTCAAAAACTACCCCCCTTCTGTAGCAGGAAACAAATTGCTTGTTCTTGAGAACTTTCCCATCAAGAATTTAGTATAAGCAAATATACCTGTATCATTTTGATGTTTTTGTTAGTGTTTCCAAACTTAATGTACTTCGAAATCAGAATCATTTCTTTATATTCGTTTTCATATAATTCTCCTGATGCTCTTCATCACACATTAGTGATCAGAAATGAGGTGTAATTCCCCATTCCCTGCCCGCAAGAGCTAAGTAGGTATCTTAATGTAAGTTGAAGGGAGTTTTGCCCTAACTCATGGATTGTGCAAGAATGAACTACTGTTGGGTTTGATTGACTGTAGATGGATTGTGGTGTGGTGTATTTGAAGGCTATTGAATGCAACTTACAATGCTTAATAAAAATCTTTATTCTTTTAGTATAAACTATAGTATGCCTTTTTAATCTAGTTTTAAAAGACTGTTATTTACACACATTTCAGCAAAGTCAGTGTCACAGAGTTTTAGTAGCTACTTAAGAGTTTTGGTGAAGTGAATTTTTTCCTTTTAGAGATTTAGCAGTAATTCAGGACTTCAGAACCTAGATGAGGAATCATTAACCATGTGACAGCTAATAACAAAGTATACAGACATAACTGGCTTTTGAGCATTTCATCGTTAAACTTAGTAGAAGAAGAGGACCAGAATTAGACACGCCATCTTGTAAACTGGACTTAGGAACGATTAGAAAGTGAGTTATCAACAGAAGTTATGTTAGCCCCCAGTAGAAATTTTGTGATTTTCACTGTAGCACAGATTTTAACTTCCAGTAGTACTGAAAGCTCCTTTTTTGTTTACTTCATAGCAACTGTACAGTTCTATGTATGCTAGAAGTACAGTATTTACTCTAGCAGGTCTAGGGTGTAAAGATTGTGCATTGTTTGCATTCTGTATTCCATTGAAAGATGCACTCTGTATCATGATGTAATCAAATCACAGGATGCGATTTGACTTAGATGTAACCGGATCACCATGGTGCTTTGTGATGAGGTTTTACTTATTCAATTGTCAATCGATAAATGCATATATGGTATAGTATAGTATAGCCCTTTCTCCTAGGGCTTTGATTCTCTCATCCTTGCCACTGCTCCTGATAGCCAGAACTCAGGAGGAGAGACAGCATTGATGTAACAGATGAAGAAGGTCAGCCTCAGAAACAGAATGACCTGTGCCCCATCTCGAGCACCTACTGGATATCCCAGAGCAAGTGATTTAACCACTCAGTGTCCTAGTAATTTTCTTACTCATACCTCCATATACAACGAGTTCATAGACTGGAAAGAGGAACAGAATGTCCCTTAAATTGGAAGGTCAAAAAAAGCAGCATAGAAAATACCAAGAAGACCTACTTTTTTGAACAAGTAGTGGTTTTGTGGATGTGAACACTGATGATGACTTCAGATTTTTTCAATTTATTGATTGGTTTTACTGATATTTTTTCTCTTAAAAAATTATTTGTTATATGAAATGATGGTGTGGTGAATGCAGGGGGAAATTTGAGTGATAGAAAAAAGAAAAGATAAAAAAATTTTTTTAAAATAAAAAATATAGAATGCCAAGAGGGAAGACTTAATTTCTAACTATGAGTGGTAGCTTTAGCCTTAGAATGATCAAAGAAAGAGAATAGCAATTATGGTCACCCATAACTTCATAATAATAGCATTTACATAGCAAATCAAGGTTTACAAATTTTCTTTTGTGTAATAATATTATCAGGCATTTATTTAGCATCTAACAAGTGACAGGCACTATTCCAGGCATGGTGTATATAAATAAAAATAATGAAATATCCCTAATTACATGGAATTTGTAACATGTGCCTGTTTCTCTCCTGTGCTAAGTGCTTTGCAGATATCTCATTTTATCTTCCCAACAACCCTGGGAGGTAGCTGCTGTTGTTTTTCAGGTGTGTCCAACTTTTTCTTGGCAGAGATGCTTGGAGTGGTTTGCCATTTCCCTCTCCAGCTCATTTTACAGATGAGAAAACTGAGGCAAATGGGGTTAAATGATTTGCCCAGGGTCACACAACTAGTAAGTGTATGAGGTCAGATTTGAACTCAAGAAGATGAGTCTTCCTGACTCCAGGCCACCAGATGCTATTATCATCTCCATTTTATAGATGAGAAAACTGAAGCAGACACCGGGGTCACGCAGTAGGAAGTAAGTGTCTGAGGCCAGATTTGAACTTGAGTCTTTCTAACTCCAGGTCCAAAGCTCTATCTCTTCTCCACTTAGATGGTCTGTCATGAACATTCAGCCAATTGGAACCCAGAATCTGAATAAAATTTGAATAAAAGCTTATATAACAGATTTGAATAAAAACTTATATAACAACTTTCAGGTTGCTGTATATGAACAAGATAAGATGGAGGACTGGACATTTTCTTTGATCCCCATGACCTCTCTCAGACCTCTCCAAAGCAGACATTATGTACCAAAGATAAAGCAACTTCAGGTTTAATCCAAAAGGTTTAAAAAGTAAACGGACACACACTGGCCCTGAGCTCATTCCAGACCACACCACTCTGCTATCTACCTCCCATATTATTTTCTGTGTAGCTACACTAGCAGACGCAAAGACCCGGTGCAGGCTTTTAGCAAAATTCAGCCCCTTGCTCTGGTTCTCCCTCCCATTTTCCAGTTCCACACGGAACTGTATTGCATAGCAACCAGTGGCAAAGGAGCAAAAGTGTGTTGGGTGCAACACCCAGTATTTCAGCAGACAACCCCCTAATACCACTGCAGTAAAACTGAACTCCTGTTGCCAGAGTAAGCAGCCCTGTAGTACCAGCACTGCAGAGCTCTGAACTACTGCTACTGCTCTCCAAGAAACAGGAGAAGTAGGAGGAAGTCTGAAGTGGGGGTGGAGAGCAGGGAGGTTAGCTGAGTGCTAACAGCATCCAGCTGGGGCCATTTCCATTCTCCCAAAGATTGGGTGTGTAGAGACACTCAGAAGAATACAAGACAAAAAACCTTGAGACCATTATGCAAGAAACAACGAAACTGCTCAGAACTTCTGAACACGTGAAATGAAATACCATTTGAAAAAATTCATAGGTCACCCACCTTTGGGAAAAAATCCAATGTTACAAGCTTCAAGACATGTAGTGGTTAAATTTAACCAATTCAGAAGCAAAAAGTTCTGCAAACCATCAGGAAAAAGACAAATACAAAAGACAGGAAGTCTGAATAACAGGACTATATTTTGCACCCACTAGAGAATGCAGGAGTGAGTCTTGAGAGAAATGAAGCTCACGATGCAGCTCAGAGTAACTTACCCTGCAAAGTCTGGGCTTCACTATAAATGAAAAAAGATGCATATTCAGTAATGAAGGTATTCGAAACATTTTTAGAAAAAAAAACGGAAGTTTTTTTGCTTTTTTAGACACCCCAGACTACAGAAATTTAAGAGGAATGAAAAAAATGTAGCTTCCAAGGACAGCAATAACAGCAGACCAGTTAGAGACTTCTTTCTAAATGTACACAAGGAGATAGGTGAAGGCAGGAGCCCAGTGGAGGTCACAGTGAAGAGGTGGGCATGGGGCATTATGGACAGAATCTGGTGAATCAAGGGTTTTTGTGGGACTATATATAATAAAACATGGAAGGTACATGGGAGTGGGGGATGGAGCAGAGAGAAAAAGAGGAATGTGTGATGTGTTAGCACTAGGGCTAGCACTGAGAGGCAGGTTGACCCCTATGGTCTCAGAACCTGCAGGAAAGTGGGTGAGGAGTAGAGGGAAATGTAAAAGGGAGAAGAAAGGAAAAAGACCTTGCTTTGGTAGTGGGAGGGGGTTCCAGTAATGCTCCCATGGATGAAAAACCCCCATGGAGTTCCAGCTGCCGGGGGTAACTAGAGCATCTGAGGGAATGAGAGAACTTGGGCCCAAGGAGGAGATTTTTAAGACAAATGGGGTGATGGGGAGGTGAGTGGGAGAGGGTATATATCAGTGGTGGGTCGCATAATCACAGAGATAGAGGGCTATCCTGGGTGCTCTCAGACACTTGCAAAAATTGGCATTGTTCTGTGAGGTCCAGTGGAAAGGGGGAATCCTTATGTATTTCCTTTCTATATTGCCTAGAGAGGAGAGCCTAGAATGGATATCTTAGAAGTTTTGTATGAAGAATAGAAATTAGAGAAATTAGATATTTATAGGGATCATGAACCATAGAATAAAAGACTAAAGTAGGCAGAGAGAATGGATAAGGAAAAATCCTTTGTGAAAAGGGGTGCAAAAAATTAAGTTTAAAAATCTAATGAACAGAACTAGTTGAAGAAGAGGAGTAAAGGGGGGAATCTGTTTGGCCAAGAGAAGTGAGGCCGGGGTGGGTGGTTATGTAACCAGATGAAAGCAGGAGAAAAAAAAAGAACTAAAGAGCAAAATTCCAAGGGGAAAGGAGTAATAAATGAGGAGACAGAATCAGGGTTGAGGGGAGGAGAGAGTGAGACCAGGGCCAACTTAAAGAAGATTAAGGTAAAGTAACTGAAGGATCATGGGCACTGTTACAGAATGGGGGGGGGGGGGGGGGCGGAGAGGAGCAGAGGAGTCATAACTGGAGAAAAAAGTATTAAAGACAGATGGAGGGAAATATAAATCTAACTCACAACTTCAAATCTGAATGGATTAAACAATCCAATAAAATGAAAAACTGACAGATTGAATAAGAAAGCACAATTCTACAATCTGTTGCTCACAAGAAACATGTTTGAAAAACATTCACAAAATAAAACTAAGGGGATGGGAAAAAATTTGCTATACATCAAATGACTCCCCAAAAGCAGGACTTGTCATCGTTCTGACAAAACACAAACAAACATTCAAAAAATAAAAAGGAAGAAACAAGGAATTACATTATGCTAAAAGGAACCATGGATGACAACAAAAAACCCCCAACAACCCGATGTCTTTATTAAACATATGCTCCATATGTCTCAGCATCCAACTTTGTAAAGGAATGATTATTTGAACTACAAGAAGACAATAACACAAAAATGATGGAAGTCTTCAATATCCTTAAGTTTTGGATAAGTTTAACAAAGTTAATAATGAAAATGTAGAAATGAGCACATTGTTGAAGAAACAAATTAAAAAACTTATGAAATCTAAATGGGAGAGCCAAAGAATACATGTATTTCTCAGGATCATATGGACCTTTAAAAAAAATTAAACATGTACCAGGGGACAAAGATACTGCCAACATTAAATGTAAAAGGGCAGAGATGGTTAATACTTCCTTTATAGACCGTAATGCAATAAAAATCCAAATTGGTTCAGAGACCATAAGCAAAAAGGTACAGAATCCAACGAAGACTTACCAATGAAATTTTAAATAATGAGCCAAAGAATAAATCATAAAACAATATGTAAAAAATGATAATGATGAAACAAATACCAAAGTTTCTGGGATGCAACTGAAACAATTCTCAGGGGAAAAATCTTGTCTGCATAAATGTACATTAACAAAATAGAAAAGTAGAAGTTTAATGAACTGAATAGGCATTTTTTAGAAAATTAGTAGACCAGCAAGCCTAAATAAACACAAAAGAGAGGATATTAGAACTATGTTAGAAATAAATTGGGGGGGAGGAGTGGAAATGATAAAACTAAAGCTAGTTCTTCAGAAAGATTACTTAAATGGATAAACTTGTAGCTGATTTAAAAGAGAGCAGAAAATCAAATCTTTAAAACACCAATGCACAAAATGAAATCACAACAGTACTCAAAGATGAAGGAAAAAAACAAAAAGAAATCTGACATGCATAGTTATATACTAAAAACAACCACAAAAACCTGAGGATGCAAAAGAAATAGAGGAATACTTTCAAAAATATGAAATACCCAATCAGTAGACCAATAGAGATCTTAAATAAGGAGATAGAACTAGCTGTAAAGATATTACCAAAGGAAAAAAAATCTGATCTTGATGAATTCATAGGAGAATTTTATCAGACTTTAAAAGAACAATTAGAACCCGTACTTTTTACAATTATTCTCAACCACACGATCATCTGAAAAAGATGCCGAAAAGTCTTTGACCAAATCCAGCACTCTTTTATGCTAAAGCCTCTTCCAAAAAAATTGACAGAGGGACCTTTTTTTAATATCATAAAAAACATCTATCTAAAACTAAAAGCAGCATTGTGTTTAATGGGGATACATTAGAACCTTTCCTAGTAAATATGGGAGTGAAACAAAGATACCCATTTTCCCCACTGTTGTTTCATATAGTTCTGGAAATGCTAGCAAACTTTAGTAAGACAAGAGAAAGACATCAAAGGCATAAAGATAATTGAAAGAGAAGATGAAGCTATTACTATCTGCTGATGATACGGTGATACACTTGGAAAATCTTAAGGAATCAGCAGATATACTAATTAAGACAATAGCTTCAGCAAGGTTGTGGCTACAAAATAAACCCTAAAAAAAGCAACAGCATTTCTATATAATAACAAAAAGCGTAAGAGAAAGGGAAATCCCATTCCAAATAACTACAAAATGCATAAAATATTTGGGGATCAACCTACCAAAGCACACAAAAGACTTGTATAGATTCAATTACAAAGTACTCCTTAAATAAAGAACACCTTAGATAGCTGGAGGAATATTCAGTGTTCATGGTTTGGCCATGCCAATATAATAAAAATGACAGTACTGCCAAAATCTGCACTTTTAATGCCATAGCAATCAAATTACCAAGGGGATACTTCATTGAACTTGATAAAAGAATAATTCATTTGGAAAAACAAAAGATCTAGAAAATAAGGAAAATGATGAAAAGTAGCAGTGAACAGGGAATAGCACTTCTTGATCTCAAACTATGTTATGAAGCACCAATCATCAGATGGAAATGAGATTCCCCATGGAGGTCCTCCACATGCTCCAATTTGTGGATGACCGACTGATTTCATCAAGCCCTGGAACACTGCAAAACGTTTTAAATGGAATTCACAATTGCTCAAAACAATAAAGCCTCATTATTCACAAAAGAAAAACTAAGTGGATAAAGAATGCCTACCACCCAAACTGTGGAATGCAATTAAATGAATAGTCCACTTCTGTCAATCAGTGAGTAAACATTTAAGTACTTGCTATGTGTATCAGGCATTGTACTCAGTGTTAGGGATACAAAAAAAGTCAAAAGACAACCCCTGCCCTTGAGGAGCTCATGATCTAATGGGAGAGACAACAAGCAAACCAATACATACAAACAATCTACAGGATAAATAAGAAATGATTAAGAGTGAGGGGGCACTAGAATTAGGAGAGATGGGGAAAGGGTTCTTATGGATGAGGTTTTGGTTGAAACTTAAAGGCAGCCAGGGAAGCCAGTAGGTAGAGATGAGGAAGGAAAATATTCCAGGCACATGAGACAGCCAGAGAAAATGTCCAGATCCAAGATATGGAGTGCCCTGTTTGTGAAACAGCAAGAAGACCCAAGTCCCTGGATCATAGAGTACCTTTGGGGAGTAAGGTGTAAGAAGACTAGAAAAGTTGAAGGGGGCTCATGGGGATAGTAGGGAGCTACTGAAGAGGGGTGATATGGTTGGACCTGCATTTTAGGAAAATCACTTTAGAGGATGGATTGGAGTGGGGAGAGACTTGAGGCAGGCAGACCCACCAGCAAGCTATTACAATAATCCACATGTGAGGTGATGAGGGCCAACACCAGGGTGGTGGCAGTGTCAGAGGAGAGAAGGGTCATATTTGAGAGATTCTGCAAAAGTAAAATCGGCAGACCTTGGCAACAGATTAGAAATGGGTCCAGGATAACTCCTAGGTTGAGACCCTGAGAGACTGAGAGGATATTACCCTCTAGTAAAAAGGAAGTTAGGAAAGAGGGAGGGTTTATGGGGAAAGATGACTTCAGTTCCATTAGTATCTCATGGACTCTCTCTATGGACAATGAACCAGCCTAGGATTGAATAAGAGGAGGAGAAGAACTGAGAAATTATTGAGTCCCTTTAGTGATCCCTAAATTTATCCATGAAACAAAATGCATCTTTTTAACACAGTGTTATTTATTTGTCCACTAATGCCATAAAACTAAATTATAGAATTACATGCTCCAAAGAATGAAAGTTAGTGGTTAATCAAAGATCAATCGTAGAATCTACAAACTGGATGTAAGTTGGATGCAGCATACTACCAAAAAAGGATTATGCACTAAAATATATAAAAGATCTTATCAAGGAGATGTCTTATTGGAAGGGGAAGTAAGCCAGTCATGTGGTATAAATGAGCAATAACTGATGGATATGCTTTCTGTTCAATTACTATCCCCACACAATGTCGAGAGATCTAAAACAAGGCCCTCTGCATATTGCATGGACCCCTTGTGGTAGATTCAGGGGACCACATGGACAAGAGCCTCATAGGATAAGAAACTGTGGGTGGATTTTTTAACCCCACCAGTAGAGAAGGCACTCATGTCAATGAGAACACAGATCCATTGAAGTATTTCCATAAAAAGTATTGTAGGAGATTAAAAACGAACTGTCTCTTCCTGCAAAAGTTTTATAATAGAGATAAAAATGTGCACAATTAAGTATACCCTAAGGCAGTATGTGATTAATGCCATAAGGAGTCAAGTGCCTTAGAAGCTCACTACGCCTTTCTGACTGGTGCTTAGGAAAGATCTTATGGAGGGAAAGATCTTATGGAGGAGATGGGATGAACTTCTTAAAAGACAAGTAGGATTTCTGTTTAAACATATTTAGTACCTACTATGTACAAGGCACAAATATAGAAAAAGCACTGACAGCTCCCTCCTTTCCCCGCAAGAATACCTTCTACTAGAGGAAAACAGCCGTAAGCAGGATATAAGATATGTTGTGATAGAAACAAAGGAGACATCCAAGTAACAGAAAATGTGATGGCAGACAGTAATTAGAACTTTCCACTTGGCCAACTGAGAGGAGAAAACACCAAAACTGCACCTGGAAGAAGAATTTCAACAGGTCAGAATAAGAGAGTATGTTCCTGATGAGAAGGAAAAGGATGATAGTTTATATGAACCCACAGTGTCAACAAGGGGCAGAACAAGTTAACAGATAGTATTCCAGTTTAGCTAGAACATAGAGAATGAATGAGAATAATATAGAATAAGATTGGGGGGGAAGTTGAGGCTAGATTATGGAAGGTCTTCCATTTCAGACTAAAGACCACTTATATCCTGTAGGTAATAGAGAACTGGTGAAGGTTTTTGAGGAGGAGGAGTGACATGGAAAGTCCTGTGCATTATAAATACTATTGTGGGCTTCTGTGTGAGATGTGAATTTGAGAATGAAAAGATGGAGAACCCAATTAATGAGAAACAGTGAGAGGAGTGCCAGAGGAAGCCAAGGACCTGGGGTTGAATCCCACATCTGCCACTTCCTACCTTTGGGATCCTTAGTATGTCATTTAATTTTTCTAGATCTTAGTTTTTCAATCATAAAAATGAAAACAGTAGACTAGATGACTTCTAAAGCCCCTTCTGGCTTGAGATTTATGATTCTATAATTGATAAGGCTATTAAGAAAAAAAAGGAGGAAAGAGGTGGGGTGAGGTTGAGGTAGAGTGGTATTAGCATAAGCAGAGGAAAGGTTTGGTATGGTAGAACATCAACAAAATTTACCAACTGTTTATGTGGGATGAGAAGAATCAGAAGGTGAGAAGTGTCCAACCTGATGGACAAGGAGGGTGCCATTGTCACTGTTGCCATTAAAAACAGGACAGTTGGAAGGAACAGGAGATTAGAGGAAGGGGGACTGGATATGAAATCAGTCTTTAATATGGCAGGGTTTGAAGTCATAGCAGGACATCCATGTACAGACAAGGTCACATGGTAGAAGAGGAACAAGGTAAGACTTGGAATCAGGAAAGACTTGGTTCAACATCCCACCTCTAATACTTACAAGCTGTGTGGCTTGCCAGCAAATCATCTAATATCTCTGAACTGCAGTTTTCTTATCTGCAAAAAGGTGATTAAAAATTGTAGTACCCACCTCCCACTGTTATTGTGAGGATAAAAGGAAACTGAGTGTGTCAACTGTTCTATAAAC
This sequence comes from Notamacropus eugenii, assembly GCF_028372415.1. NCBI lineage: Eukaryota > Metazoa > Chordata > Mammalia > Diprotodontia > Macropodidae > Notamacropus > Notamacropus eugenii. The sequence continues at coordinate 422,196,197 of NC_092874.1, forward strand.
CATACTGCTCTATAGATCTCATGTTGGTCTGCAACAGAGGAGTGCTTTGGGTGTGAGCTATACTTTTACACACACACACACACACACACACACACACACACACACATATATATATACATATATACAGAATTATGAAATTTGAGAGTTGGAAGGTTAATTCAGTGGGCCTCTAAATCCATGCCCCAAAACTCCTCACTATAATCTAACTTACAAAAGAGAACCCACTGCATTTTGAGGAAGTTCATTTCCACTTTTAGATAGCACTCTTTGGAAGATTTTCATGACATAAAGCTTAAATTTGTCTTTTTGCCACATCTACCTATTGTTTCTGATTCTGCCATCTGGGGCCAATTAGAATACATATACACTGTTTTCTACATGACTACCCATAAGATACTTGAAGATAGGTATCATGTCTTTCCTGAGTCTTCTCCATGTTAAACATGCTCAATTCCTTCAACCTACCCTCATGTAACATGGACTCCCAATTCCATCATCATTATTCTCTAATCCTTTTTTGTTTTTTACAAATTAATTTTTATTTTCAGTTTTTACCATTAACTTCCATAAGTTTTAAATTTTCTGTGTCTCCCTCCCCTCGTTCCTCTCCAAGATGGCATGCAATACATTCTTATTAAGCATATTTTCACACTAGTCATATTGTATAGAAGAATTAGAAAGAATGGGAGGAACCACAAGAAAAAAAAACAAAACAAAAAAGAGTAAATCGTATACTTTGATCTGCATTCATAATCCATATTTCTTTCTGTGAGTGTGGATGACATTTTTCATCATGAGCCTTCTGGAGTTGTTTTAGGTTCTTGCATTGCTAAGAAGAGCGAAGTCAATCCAAGTCAGTTATTGCACAATGTGGTTGTTACTGTGTACAACGTTCTCCTGGTTCTACTCACTTCACTCAGCATCAGTTCATATAAGTCTTTCCAGGTTTGTTGAAGTCCTCCTGCTCATCATTTCTTATAGCACAAGAGTATTCCATTACATTTTTATACCACAGTTTGTTCAGCCATTCCTCAATTGATGGACAGCCCGTCAATTTTGAGTTCTTGACCAACACGAAAAGAACTGCTATAAATATTTATGTACATGTGAGTCCATTTCCCATTTTTATGATCTCTTTGGGATACAGCCCTAGAAATGGTATTGCTGGGTCAAAGGGTATGCACATTTTTGTAGCCCTTTGGGCATAGTTCCACATTGCTCTCCAGAATGGTTGGATCAGTTTACAACTTCTCTAACAATGCATTAGTGTTACAATTCTCCCACATCTTCTCTAGGATCTATAATTTCCCTGTTGTCATATTAGCCAAACTGTTAGGTAAGATATGATACATAAGATTGTTTTGATTTCTCTAATCAATAGTGATTTAGAGCATTTTTTCATATGACAATAGATAGCTTTAATTTCTTCCTCTGAAAATTGCCTGTTCATATCCTTTGACCATTTATCATTTGGAGAATGACTTATATTCTTATAAATTTGACTCAGTTCTCTATATATTTTAGAAATGAGGCTTTTATCAGAGACACTGGCTGTAAAATTTCTTTCTCAGTTTTCTACTTCCCTCCTAATCTTGTTTGCATTGGCTTTTTTTTTGTGCAAGAACTTGTCAATTTAATGTAATCAAAATTATCCATTTTGTAGTTCATAATGTTCTCTATCTCTTGCTTGGTCATAAATTCCTCTGTTCTCCATAAACCTGACAGGTAAAACTATTCCTTGCTTTCCTAATGTGCTTATAGTATGAGTCTTTATGTCTAAATAGTATACCCATTTGGACTTTATTTGGGTATGCAGGATAAGATGTTAGTCTATGCCCAGTTTCTGCCATACTATTTTCCAGCTTTCCTGGCAGTTTTTGTCAAATATTTAGTTCTTATCCCAGAAGCTGGGGTTGTTGGGTTTATCCAACAGTAGATTCCTATAGTCATTGACCTAACCTATTCCACTGATCCAGCACTGTATTTCTTAGCCAGTACCAAATAGTTTTGATGATTACTGCTATATAAAACAATTTAGGATTTGGTATGGCTAGGTCACCTTCCCTAGAATTTCTTTTCATTAATTCCCTTGATATTCTGGACCTTTTGTTCTTTCAGGTGAATTTTGTTATTATTTTTTCTAGCTCTATAAAATAATTTTTTGGTAGTTTTATTGGTATGGCACTGAACAAGTAAGTTAATTTAGATGGAATTGTCACTTTTATTATATTAGCTCAGCCTACCCATGAGCAGCCTTTCATCCATTTAAAACTGTGGTGTCTAGAACTGAATGCAATACACCAAATGGAGTCTTAATAAGGGTAGGGCTTCATGACATTATGATCTCCCTATTGCTTCTCTTAATGTAGGCCAAATTGGCTTTAGCTTTTCAGACTGTTAAATCACATTGATAATATATTGAGTTTATTGTCCAGTAAGAGCTCCCCCCCCATCTTTTTCAGATCATCTGCTGATTATCCATGCCTCTCTTCTTCCCCTTTTATATTTGTGAAGTTGACTTTTTGTACCCAAGTACAAAATTGTATGTTTATCTTTCCTTAATTTAATTGTATTAGGTTCAGCTCAGTATTCTTGTCTCTTAAGATCCTTTTGTGTGTTATCCTTTCCAGCTTTTTGTAATCTGCAAATTTGATGAGCATGTCATCTAAACCTTTCATCCAAGTTGTCGATTAAAAATATTAAACATCACAAGACCAAGTGTAAGTCCCTAAGGTACTCCATCCTGTCACATTGACAATGAACCATTAACAGTTACTTTTTTTTTGGTCCAGTCATCCAACCAGTGCCAAATCTATCTAGTAGTATTACTGTCTAGCTCATATTTCTCCCTCTTCTCTGCTAATATGAGATACTATATTGGAAACTTTGCTAAAATCTAGGTGAACTATATTCACAGAATTCCTTCAACTGCAACTTGGGCAATCCTGGAAACAAAAAAAAAGAAATGAGATTAATTTGGTATCACCTAGAGTCATGTTGGCACTTGATAATCACTGCTTCCCTTTCTAGATATCAGTCAACCCTCTCTTTAATGATCTGTTCTACAATTTTTCCAATAACTAAAGTCAAGTTCATTTTAACATTTACAGGCTTTGTTTCCCCCTCTTTCTCCTCTTTCTTTTGTGATAGCTCTCTCATTTTCCATGATCTTCCAAATATCACTGAGTGATTCAGCAATCCCATGTTAAGGTATGGTTCATCTGGGTCAGGTGACTTGGATTATCAAGGATAACTAGTTGCTCTCTTATAATCCTTCTTACTTATCCTTACTTATCTGATATCAGCTCCCTATTTGTCATTCCAGTTCTGACATTTCCAGTGCAAAAAGATCATTCTTAATTGAAGAAATAGAAGGGAAATAAGAAATGAGCAGCTTTAGCTACTATCCTGTCTACTCTGGGCAAAGCTCTTGCACCTTTTTGGAACCTCCCTTTTTTCTCACTTGATCTAAAACAAAAAAAAAGGCCCTCTTTTTTTTTGTCTTCAGCTTCCCTCGTTCACTCTCTGTGGTGGCACTCTGGACACGACTTTGACACTACCACAATTGACTCCCATTTATCTTTTATTCCCCACTCTTACTGACATTATCTGTAAATTTTAAAAAAATAACCATATATGTGTGTGTGGTATGTGTGTGTATGTTGGTAAACACACTTCTTCTTAGATCATACTACCTTAGAAGAACTGAAAACTTACAGGTCCTAGAAATATCTATGAAAACAGCTGCACAAAACCCTTGAAGCTTGGGACAAGTGCACCCTCCACCCTAGAAGCAAAGCCCTACTTTAACAAATAGTAAAAGTCAAGAAATAGTCTGGGGAGATGAGCAAACAATAGAAAAAAGTATCTGACCATAGAAAGTTACTATGGTGACAATGGAGATCAAAACACACACTCAGAAGAAGGTAGCAAAATCAAAGCTCCTACATCCAAAGCCTCCAAGAAAAATATGAATTGATCTTGGGCCATGGAGGAGCTCAAAAAGGATTTTGAAAATCAAGTAGAAGAGGTAAAGGAAAAGTTGGAAAGAGAAATGAGAATGATGCAAGAAAATCATGAAGAATGAGTCAATAGCTTGGTAAAGGAGACGTGAAAAAATACTGAAGAAAATACCACCTTAAAAAATAGACTAAGTCAAATGGTAAAGGAGGTACAAAAAGCCAATGAGGAGAAAAATGCCTTAAAAAGCAGAGTTGGCCATATGGGAAAAGAGGCACAAAAATTCACTGAAAAAAATAACTCATTAAGAAGTAGAACTGGACAAATAGAAAAGGAGATACAAAAATTTGCTGAAGAAAATAATTCCTTAAAAATTAGAATTGAGCTAATGACTTTATGAAAATGAAGAAACAATAAAACAAAACCAAAAGAATGAAAAACATTAGAAGACAATGTGAAATATCTCATTGGAAAAACAAGCTCACCTGGAAAATAGATCCAGGAGAGATAATTTAAAAATTATTGGACTACCTGAAAGCCATGATCAAAAAAAGAGCCTCAACATCTTTAAAGAAATTATTAAGGAAAACTTCCCCTGATATTCTAGAACCAGAGAGTAAATTAGAAATTGGAAGTCTCCACTGATCACTTCCTGAAAGAGATTTCAAAATTAAAACTCCCAGGAATATTATAGCCAAATTCCAGAGCTCCCAGCTTAAGGAGAAAATATTGCAACCATCCAGAAAGAAACAAATATAACACAAGATTTAGCAGCTTCTTCATCATATCCTGTATAGGCCTATATATGCCTGCATATCCTGTAGCCAGCAGGTGACTAGCTCTTGGGCTGCTTGCAGCATGACAAAGGATTTTGGGCAATGTATGAAAAATGTAGAGGAAAACATCCTTTGTATGTAGAGGACATCCTTGGGCATGCCACAAGCAGCCAGCAGGCTGTAGGCACCCATGGGCTGCAGGTTTTGCAGGCTTGTTCTACATTAAAGAATCGGAGGGGTTGGAATATGATATTATGGAGGACAAAGGAGCTAGGATTACAACCAAGAATCACCTACCCAGCAAAACTGAGTATAATCTTTCAGGGAGAAAAATGGACATTCAATGAAATAGACGATTTTCAAGCATTCTTGATGAAAAGATGAGTGCTGAATAGAAAATTTACTTTCAGATACAAGATTCAAGAGAAGCATAAAAAGGTGAAGAAGGAAAGGGAAATCATAAGGGACTTAATAAGTTTAAACTGTTTACATTCCTAAATGGGAAGATGATACTTTTAACTCATAAGAATTTTCTCATTAACATAGAAGGAGTATATATAGACAAAACGTAGGTGTGAGTTGAATATGAAGGAATGATGTCTAAAAAAATTAAGAGGTGAGAGAGAGGAATGTACTGGGAGAAAGGGGAAGGGAGAAGTAGAATGATCTCATCTCACATAAAAAAGGCAAGACAAAGCTTTTACAGTGGAGAGAAAAAGGGAGGAAGTGAGGGGAAGTGAGTGAACCTTTCCCTCATCAGAATTGGCTCAATAACATGCACACTCAGTTGGGTAAAGAAATCTGTCTTACCCTACAGAAAAGTAGGAGGGGAAGGGAATATGAAAAGGGGGGAGGTTATAGAAGGCAGAGCAGATTGGGGGAGGGGATAGTCAGAAGCAAAACACTTTTGAGGAGGGAGGGATAGGGTGAAGAGAGAGAATAGAAAAAATAGAGGGGGAAGAGGATGGATGCAAATATAGTTAGAAATAGTAATTGAAAAAAATTAAAGCAAGTTTCTATGATAAAGGCTTCATTTCTCAAACATGGAGAACTGAGTCAAATTTATAAATAGAAAAGCCATTCCCCAATTGATAAATAATCAAAAAATATGAACAGTTTTCAGATGAAGTAATCAAAGCTATAGGCATATAAAAATGCTCTAAGTCATTATTGATTTGAGAAATGCAAATTAAAACAATTTTGAAGTACTACCTCATACCTATTAGATTGACTAATAGGACAGAAAAGGAAAATGACAGATGTTGGAGGAGATGTGGGGAAAATGAGACATTAATGCAGTATTGGTGGAATTGTAAACTGATTCAATCATTCTATAGAGCAATTTGGAACTATACCCAAAGGACTATAAAACCATGCATACACCTTTGACCTAGCAATAGCACTATTAGGTATATATCCTAAAAGAGATTAAATAAAAAAAAAAAAAGGTAAAGGACCTATATATACAAAAATATTTATAATAGCTCTTTTCTGGTGGTAAAGAACTGGAAATTGAGGGGATGCTCATCAGTAGGGAAATGGCTGAACAAATAGTGCTTTGTGATGGTGATGGAATACTATTTTGCTATAAGAAACAATGAGCAGGATGCTCTTAGACAAACCTGGAAAGACTTGCATGGGCTGATGCAAAGTGAAATGCACTGGCTACAAAGTAACAGCAGTATGGTAAGACGATCAGCTGTGAATGACTTAGCTGTTCTCAGCATTACAATGATCCAAGACAACTCCGAGGGACTTATGATGAAAAATGCTATCCATCCCCAGAGAAAGAACTAATGGTGTCTGAATACAGACTAAAGCATACTTTTTTACTTTATTTTTCCTGAGTTTTGTGTGTGTGTCTATGTTTTCTTTCACAGCATGACTAATATGGAAATGTTTTTCATAACTACACATGTATAACCTATATCAAATTGCTTGCCTTCTCAGTGGGGGTGGGGGGGTGGGGAGGGAGGAAGGGAGAGAATTTGAACTCAAAGTTCTAAAAATGAATGTTGAAATATTTTTACATATAACTGGAGAAAAATGAAATTCTCAATAATAACAATAATTATATATGTTATGTGTGTGTCAGTTAGAATGAAGAATGATGATGCCAGATTGCAACGGGTTGAGAAAACAGTAGCTAGTAAGGAAATGGAGACAAGGAGAGTCTGTGACATGAGGAAGAGATAGAAGATTAAAGCTTGAGTAAACATCCAGGTTAAATGAAGGTATGTGTGCGCATGTGTGTGTTTGAGATGACGGATACCTAGGCAGGCAGAAGCAAATGAGCAGTAGATAGATTAGGTAGAAGATTGAGGAAATAATAGCAATGATTCCAAGTTCCCACAGGAAATGGGAGGGGATGCAGTGGACCACATGTGAAAAATCTGAACTTGGAAAAGAGACCAGAGTATGAAGGTTGAAAAAGGACTATGAGGTATATAGTCAGGGACAAAAGGTAATTGGCAATGAATTGTCTCTCTTTTCTCCATGAAGCAGGAGCCAGAGTCTTTTGTAGAAAGTTGGACAGGGAGGCAGGAAGTTTTAGGAGACAGAAGATTTAGAATTGCTGTTAACAGAATCAGTCATATGACAAAAATACTCCAAATCATGAATAATTACATAAAATGAATTAAAACAATTCTAAGCTTCCACATCATACCCATCATATTGGCAAAAAATTGCACAAAAAGGAAGATGACAGTGGTTGGAACAGCAGTAGAAGGATAGGCACTCTAATGCACTGTGGGTAGAGATATGAATTGGTTCAGCCATTCTGGAAAGCAATTTGAAACTATATCCAAAAAAGTGACCAAATGTGCCTACTTTAGCTATACCACTACTAGGATTATATCCCAAAGAATTCATATAAAAAGAATAAGGAATATGTTTTTTTTAAATATTTGTAGCCACTCTTTCTTGTAGCAGCAAAAATTAGAAACCAACAAGAAAGGCCATCGATTGGGGAATGGCTAAACAATTTATGGTACAGGGATGTAATGGAATTCTATTTTGCTATAATAAATGATACTTAGAAACTCTTTGTTGTAGTAAAGAACTAGAAACAAGAGGTATGTCCATCAAACTGAAAAATGGCTTGAATAAATTTTGTGATAGGAGTATAATGGAATATTGTTGTGCCATAAAATGACAAAGGGGATAATTTTGGAGAAAGCTTGGAAGACATATGAACTGGTGCCAGTCCAAGTAAGCAGAATCAGAACCGTTTATACAATAAAAACATAATAAAGAAAAGCAACTAAATAAGAAGGCAGAACTCTAATCAATGACATGGCCAACCAGAACTCGAGTCCCAATGATAAAGCAAACTACTCGCTGTCCGACAGAAAGATGGACTAAAATGCAAAAGAATATGTGCATTTTCTTTTTCTTTTGAAAATTCCATTTTATTTTTAGTTCTGAATTCTTTCCCTTACAGATACTCCTTCCCATCTATTAAGAAAACAAGAAAAACAAAACCTGTTACAAATATGTGTAGTTGAGCAAGACAAATTCCTACATTACCCTTGTCCAAATTTTTTGTTGTTTTTTGCTCACGTCTGCACTCTTCAGCACCTTTCTTTTTGGAGGTGGGTCTCAGATACATAGATTTTCAGACATGATCATTGGGCAGATTGATTTTTTGTTCACATGTGTATTTGTTACAAAGCTCTTATTTCTCTTTTTAAATTGTAGAGTAGAATTGGGGAGGCAGGAGAGAATGATAATGTCAAAGAAAAAAGAAAAGAGAATTTTTCAAACATTTTAAAAGAAAATACACAGAAAAGTTCAGTAGAAAATACAGACTAGCACAATAGATTTAAAAGTAACAATTTTTAAATATGTTTTTTAAAAAGCAAACTACATGTAACAGATTCATATAGTTTTTTTTTCCTGTTCTACTGTGTATATGGGATTTTATTTTTCCTTTTGGTGTTTAAATGCAGAATGTTTTTTAAATTAAGGAAATTAAAATTTTAAATTACAAAAATAAGTCCCAGCAGTTAAAAATTAAATAGTCAAGAATAAGAACAAATAGTTATAAAAGAGGAAACACAAATTGTTAAAAATTAGTTGAAAAATGTTTAACCTCATTAATAATCAAAGAGTTGCCAAATAAAACAAGACTGAAACAAACCATCTCACAGCCTCCAAATTGTCAAAGGTAACTAAAAGGGATGAAAACAAAGTTGACAAGATTGTGAAATACACTCACCCATTGCTGGCATAACCACAATTAATAGAGGTTTCCTTGGAAAGCAATCTGACTATACATAGTAAAAAAAAATTTTTTTTTAATCATACTTTTTGACCCTATAATTTGACCTATAACCTATACATTCCCACCATTGGGAATAATCCTTGACAATACTGTCAATAAGAAAAGTTCAGAAATTTTAGTAGCAAGATTATTTGTAATTAAAAAATACTGGAAGTAATCACTGAAACAATAAATTAACTTATTAGAAAATATTGATAGTGAGATAATATACCAAAATTTATGGTATATAGCACAATGTCCAATAGTAGGGAATTGTTAAATTTATAAAGGACCCATATGTAGCAGAATTTTATAATGCAAGTAAGATTAACAAGTTTGAGGGGTAGAAAAAATGTGAAAGAATTATATGAAATGATGAAAATCTGGGTGGGGGAGAATAGAAGAAATACTAGCAGTAAACAAATAAAGGGAAAAATAAATAGGAGTAAATGGATGAAGGAAACAAGCATTTATTCTACACTTAATACTATGGCACTGTGCAAGATTCTTTATAAAGATATTATTTGATCCTCACAATAACCCTGGGAGAGAGGTGTTAATATTATCCCCATTTTATGGTTGAGGAAACTGAGGCAGACAGGTTAAATGTCTCACCCAGGGTCATATAATGTCTGAAGCTGTATTTGAACTCGTCTTCCTGACTTTAGGCCTAGCGCTTTGTGCACTGTGGCTTCATCTAGCTGCCTCTAAGCAATTCTGCTGGATAATCATAGAAAGTGACTAAGTTGTTATAACATTTTATGTCTTAAAATTATTTTATCTAAGTGGAAATAGTTGCAAAGCACATTTAGTTTGGTAATATTAATGTTTAATATTTCATTTATAATCTCATATAATCAAAGGTAGTTGTGAATCAACAGATATTGGAAAAGATTAAATCAAACATACTTATGATGATTATTAAGTATCCTTGTTTTCAGCATGATGTGGCATATCTAAAAACATTCATGTGTTATAGCATAAAGAACTCACAAATACAGAAAGTTTTTAAAATTTATTTAGTATTTTGTTTTTTCCCAGTTACATGTAAAAACAATTTTTGACATTTGTTTTAAAACTTTGAGTTCCAAATTCTCTCCCTTTTTCTTCCCCCCCCCCCATTGAGAAGGCAAGCAATTTGATATAGGTTATGTATGTGTAGTCATGAAAAACATATCCATAATAGTCATGTTGTGAAAGAAAACATAGAAAAAACCTCAAGAAAAACAAAGAAAGTAAAACAGCATGCTTCAATCTGTATTCAGACACCATCAGTTCTTTCTCGGGGATGGATAGCATTTTTGATCCTAAGCCCTTCAGAGCTGTCTTGGATCATTGTACTGCTGAGAACAGCTAAGTCATTCACAGCTGATCATCTTACAATATTGCTGTTACTTTGTACAGCTGATCATCTTACAATATTGCTGTTACTTTGTACACAGTATATTTCACTTCACATCAGCCCATACAAGTCTTTTCAGATTTTTCTGAGAGCATCCTGCTCCTCATTTCTTCTAGTACAATAGCATTCCATCATAATCACATAGCACAACTTGTTCGGCCATTCCCCAATTGATGGGCATCCCTTCGATTTCCAATTCTTTGCCCCTAGAAAAGAGCTTCCATAAATAGTTTTGTACATATAGGCCCTTTTCCTTTTTGTTTTTTGTCTTTTTTTAGATACAGACCTAGTAGCAGTATTGCTAGGTCAAAGGGTATGAAATGCAGAGTTTTTAAAAATTAAATATTCTTTTCAGACCAAAACAGAGCAAAAAAAAATGTAATCAGAAAAATATGAGCAAATGATGCAGACTAAAATGGAGAATAGAAATCATAGAAGCAATGCATAATTTATTAGAGAATAATAATAGACAACATACAAAACTTTGTGAGATGTAGCTAATGCAGTTTAGAAGGAAATTCACTCAGAAGAGTTTTTATAATCAAATAGCCAAAAACTTTAGTGATTTGATCACACCCAAACAAAAAAAGGAAACATTCTGAAAACCAATTGAGAGAGCGAGAGAAGAGAGATGAGAATAGAAAAAGAGAAGGGGGGAGACATGAAGAGGGAGGACAAAGAGGATTGGGGAGAGAGAAAAGGAAAGCAAATTTCTAACATCAAAAATGAAAACATCCCCAATGAATTTTTTAAATGAAGAACAATATCGGTATAACAGAAACTATTATATCTAGTTACGTGTCCAACATACCAAACACTTAAATGAAATGGGTGAATATTTACAAATTTAAAAAATCCCAAGATTTAAAAAAACTGGAAATGAAGAACCTAAAAAAAATCTCAGAAAGCAAAATTGCACAAGGCATATAAATTAAAGCCCAAAGGAAAAAAACTCCAGATACACATGTTTTTACAAGCGAATTCTTTCAGATACTTAAAGAACAAAATAATCCTTCTGCTATATAAATTGTTCTCAAAAATAGAGAAAGAATTCCTTTACAAACTCCTTCTTTGAGACAAATATAGCCCTTATACATAAACTAATGATGACTAATGCAGAGAAAGGAAATTAGAGATGAATATTGATACAAAATTTTGAATAAAATATTAACAAATATGCTACAGCAATACATCCAAAAATTGTTCATTATGACTAAGTTAAAGTTATAGTAGGAATGTACGCATGGTTCAACATTGTAATAACCATAAACATAACTGATTATATTAATAGTAAGAAAAAAATTATATGAGCTTTTCAGCAGATGCAAAATAAACCTTCAACAAAACACAACTCTCATTTATTTTTTTTATAAATAATAAAGGTCATGCATAGGAATAAGACCTTTCCTTAAAATTAGCTTAATCATTTACCTAAAGACAGTTTTTGTGATCAAGAAACTATGAAGACTTTCCCAGGAAGACTGGGATGAAATAAGAATGTCCACTGTCTCTATTATTTTTTTACATAGTACTAGAAATATAAGATGTAGAAAATAAAAAAGGGTATTATCATAGAGAAAAGGTAGCAAAATTATAATGATATGATTATTCAGAAAATCCTAGAGAATAAGCAAAAATTAATCAAAATATTAGGTTAGGAAGTTAGCAGGATACAAAATAAATATACAAAAGTTAACAACATTTCTCTAAGTGATTAGTAAAGATGAGGAAAAAAATTCTTTTAAAATGAAATCCATGCATTTTTTTGAAAATTAACCTACCAAGATACACCCACAACTTATATAATACAACTAATTTTTTCACAGAAATAAAGAAAGACTTTAATAGTTGAAGATATATTCATTGTTCATGGCTGAGCCACACACATTTAATAAAAATAGTGATACTACCCAAATTGTTTTGCAGATTTAGTGCTATGCCAATTAAATTACCAAGCAGATACTTTACAAATGTTTACCTTTAAAAAAGATAAACCAATGACAAAATTCATATGGAGGAAAATCTAAGTAAACTCTAAAAGTAATAATAAAGATGAAGAGGGTTTGACATTACCAGATCTTGAAATGTATTACGAAACTTCCTACCAAGATGGTTTCCTGAATTGGAGGAGGTGACCCAGTTATCACATCCTAGTCCAACCAAAGAAATTACAGGGAAAATAAAGTGCAGATTAATTTTCCTATTAGAGAAGAAGTTTAAGGGGCTAGAAGATTGCCTCTCTACTCTCCAAGTTACCAATAAGAATGCAAAGTTCTTTGAAAGTGTTTAAGTGCTTCAAGGAGAAAACAAAAAAGAAAAAAAAATTTGAAAAGTCAAAAGAGAATCCTAACCTACACCAGAGTTTTAGAGGGAAAGATGTGATAAAGGAGGGGAGGAAGAGCACTGAACACTTGGATCTAAGTTCAGTAGGCATATACATAGACAGCTATACCTATCCAGTTCTATAGGTTCTATTGTTGGGGGAAAGAAGCAATTTTTTGTGTTCCAGCAATAATGGAGATGCACAGGTCTCAGTTCACTTTTGGTATAATCGTTTACTCCTGGTGATTCACGTGGAGATAAGCTATAATGTCAAAAGGAATCTAACAAGTAGCGTTGCTGAAGGCATAATGGATGCAATAAAGGACTTGGGGTTAGGAGGACCTGCCTCTGACACTTGCTAATTGTATGACCACAGACAAGTGAGTCTCAGTTACCTCACCGGTAAAATGGATGTGTACCATCTCTTTCATAGCATTTGTTGTGAGGCTTGAATAAGATACGACAAGTGTTTCGCAATGCTTAAATTGCTGAACTTCTGATCAACATGTCGGTCTGAACGGAGGCTGATTGCTTAGCTCCCACATACCTGTTTCAGGCAGAACTTGAAATTCAAATCAGATCAAATAATGATCGAAAAATACAATGAGAAACTACAGCAAGTGACTTTTTCATTCCCCTATTACTACACAAAAAGCTAGGCTGAAGCTCTTCAACCATCAGCAAAGCCAGCTCCAGAGCACCAAATAAGCATGGTGGACCAGAGATAATAGGAGTGTAGCCTTCAAGGCTCTCTTTTGGGAGGCGAAAAAGGTGGAGAACCTTCCAAGAAAGCCCCAGGGTAAACAAAAAGTTCCTGTGTTTAACTCACAGATGGTCTTGAAGATCCGGCATTCTAATCCTCAAGCGTCCAGGGGAGTCATATGCAAGGATGGAGAAGTCAGTTCAGGGAACCCATGTGACACAGCATGATTGTTCCAAACAAAAACACAACACGGGGTGGAGCCTGGCTCTGGCACAGAGTCCCATTTCAGGAACTAAAGCTGAAGAGATGGAGAAATCAAAGAAAACATTGACCAGTACAAAAAATTAGTGTAGATGGAGGCCTAAAAACTCCATCCTGGAAGGAGGAAATAACTTCCTTAACAATTCCAAAGCAGACACTCAAAGGAAACAAATGATTTTGTGTTTTCTTATCAACAAGCATTTGTTCCTTCTGCCTCTCACATTCTTTCCCTCAGTTAAACAAAAAAAAACCCGTTTCTTTTAAAATCCTCATAACAAACATACAGACTGAAGCAAAGCAAATTCCCTTGTTGACTATGCCCCAAATGTGTCTCATTGTGGTTTGAGTTATCTGATCTCTGCGGGGAAGTGGCAGCACGCTTCATCTTTCGGTCTCTGGAATTGTGACTTTTTGTTGCATTGGTCAGAGTTCTAAAGTCTTTCCAAGTTGTTTTCCTTTATAATGTTGTATATAATTGTTCTCCTCATTCTGCTCATGTCATACAGGTCTTCTTGATTTTCTCAGAAACTGTCCATGGTACAATAATATCCCATTACATTCTTTATTAAGTAATTCAACAGTTGGCATCTTAAACTCAATATGTTTCTCCCAACCTTTTCCCTCTTTTTATTGATACTGTCCAGGGCACCACCATCCTCCCAGGCACCCAGACCCACAACCTCAGTGCCATCCTTGACTCATGTCTCACAGTCAACCCACATATACAGTCTGTGGCCGAGCCTTTTCATTTCTACCTTAGCAGCATCGCTTTTCTTCTGGCACAGTGGTCACTTTGGTAGAGGCCCTCATCACCTCACACCTGGACTATTAAAGTAACCTTCCTGGTGGTCCCTGCTTCCAGTTGCTTCTGTTCCAGTCTTCTGCTCAGCTGCCAAAGTGATTTCCTTAATGCACAGGTCTGACCATGTCACCTCCATATTTAATAAGCTCCAGTGGCCCCCTAGAGTAGGGAATAAAAACTCCTCTGTTCTGTATTTAAAGCCCTTCACAACTTGACCCCTTCTTTACCTTTCTCATCTTCGTAGAATTTACCTCCCTTCAGGCATTCTGTGATCTAGTTCACAGGAGTAGTTCTCACGTGACACTCCAATTCCTGACTGCATTCCCGTTCATCAGCTGTCTCCCATGTTTCCTGGCTTCCTTCAACACTCAGCTCAAATCCCACTTTGTACAGAAAACCTTTCCCTGTTGCCCCAACTGCTAGTGCCTTTCCTCTGAGGCTACCTTCCATCTGCACTGTACAAATCTTATATATTTGGAGTTATTTGCACATTGTCTTCCTCCTTAGAATGTGAGCTCATTTATGGAGCACTCTCAAGTTTGCAGAACACTTTACAATCATTATCTCATTTGATCTCCACAGCTGTGAGAGATCAGTGCTGTTGTTACCCCCATGTTACAGAGGAGGACACTAAGGCAGACAGCAGTTATGTGCCTTCCTCAGAATCACACAGCTAGGAGATGCCTGAGACAGGATGTGACCTCAGGTCATTCCGACGCCAGCTCTGTCACTCTTCGTTGTACCACCTGCCTGCCTCAAGGGAACATCTTTTCTTCATATTCCCAGCACTTACCATAGTTTGTTCTTTATCATTATGGAATACTCACTTCAGATTTTTCTGTTTGCATGGTTATTTCCATTTCCACTGTTGTAGTCGTGTGTGCTGTTTTCTTGGCTGTGTTTATTTCAGTTTGCATCAGTTCATGTAGATCTTAACATGAATATTATTCATCACATTCACCATTTCTTACAATACAGGATATTCCATTATTTTTACTCCTAATCTTATTGGAAATTCTAGCATTTCTTCATTGTAGATAATGTGGGCTGCTGATTTTAGACAGATACTATTTATCATATTTTATGCTTTTACTATAGTTGGTGGTGTTGGGGTTTTTTTTTAAACATAATAAAAGAGATATTGTATTTTGCCAAGTTTTTTTTGAATCTACTAATAGAATTTTTTTTTTACTATTTTTTATTCATAATATGGACTATTATGTTTAGGTTTACTAAAGTTAACCAGCCGTGTATTCCAGACACAAAATAAACTTGGTCATAATATGCAATCTTTTTGATATGTTGATGTGACCTCCTTGCTAATATTTAAAAATTTGTGTCAATATTCATTAGTGATAATAGTATATAGTTTTCTCCCTCTACTTTGTGTCTTTCCAGTTTGAGAATCAATGCCATATTTGCTTCGTGGAATAAATTTACTAGAAACCCTTTTTCTACTTTTCCAAACAATTTATGTGATATTGGAATTAATTGTTTAATCAATATTTGATAGAATTCACTTGTAAGTCCATCTGGTCCTGGGGAGGTGGTTAAATTTTCTTTGAAAGATCAGTTTCTTTTTTCTGATATTGAGTTATTTAAATTTTCAATTTCATATGCTGTTAATGTAGGTATTTTGTAGTTTTTGTAACTTCATTCACTTTATTTTAAGACTTGGGCAAAAGTTTCTGATTTCTTTTATTTCTTCATTTATTGTGAATTATTTTTTCATTTTGATATTAGAAAGTAGATTTTACTTTTAAAATCATTTTAACTAATTATTTTTTAAAAGCACTTCCTAATTTTATTTATCAAAGCAATGAATTTTTTTTGTTTTCAGTTTTGTTTTTTATCTAATTCCATTTTCAGAATTCCTATTTTTATATTTAGTCTGGGAGTGGGGCTGATTTTGTCACTGCTGTTGTTCACTGATCTGTTCTTTCTCTTTTGGATAAAAGTGTTTAGAGATTCAGATTTTCCCCTGAGGACTGCTTTGGCTACATCCTAAAAATTTGGGTATGTTTCATTTTTTTCATTTTCTTTGATGAAATTATTCATTGTTTCTACAATTTGCTGTTTGAATCACCAAATTTTTAGGATCCAAGTTTTAATCCTTTGTTCAGATGCCCCCTTTTTTTGATTTACACATGAAGACTTCATCATGTCTGATTACATTTGAAGATAACATCAGGTGACAGGGGCAATCGCATCTCCCCTCCCTTATAGTGACAAAATGTATTTATACTGCAATACTTTACTGAGTCTGATCTCATTGACGTGGGTATCCTTCCAGTGGTACGGATTGCAACATCCATACCTTCCCATAAATCCTTCACAAGAGAGCTAGCTAGAAGCCTTCCTCAATGCTCCATCGGCAAACATTTATTGTCTTTTTTTATGTAACAGGCACTGTGCTCGATACATTTCCTAGGCACCAGTGTGATACTTACATTGTTAGTCCATTGTCCTTCTGTCTTGTCATATAAGTCACTTACCTCCTTTTCTGATCACACATTGACTGGATGACAACTGTTATGCTACTTCTTGCATGCAAGGTATCATGGGCAATATGCTACAGCTTACTCACGCAGTATTCATCTCTTTGGTCCATCCACAGTTTTGATTTTCAGAGAATATAGCATACAAAAAAGACCTGCAGCCATGTAGCATCACTAGAAGAATGTTACTCTTTTTGGGGGTAAAGCTTGAGGTCATCAGAATATTTATAAAGTGTAGCAAAGCTCATTGTCTGCTCCCACTTCATTTGTATCCTTTTTCAGTGACTGTCCAAGGTATATATGCTAATGAATTAATTCAGTGGGCTGCCTATCGACCTGAATGTCATATTTTAAATAAGGGGTTGGCACACTATAACCCATGGGCTAGTATCAGCCTACTGCTTATTTTTGTACCACCCAGAAACTAAGAATTTTTTTACATTTTTAATGTTTAAAAAATTAAAAGAATATATCATGACACATGAAAACATTAAATTTAAATTTTAGTGTTACCAAAATTTTATTGGAAGACAACTACACTCATTCATTGATATATTCTGTGACTTCTTTCATGCTATAAGGAGGTAATTGCATCTGAAACAGTGAATGGTACCCTCCTCTTTGCCTACTGTGACTTAGTGTGCTACAAAACGATAGTGCTGCCATGTAACTCAACAATGTTTAGAGTGCCACTCATGTTCCCATACTGTGATGTTTTATTTTATTTTTTATTACCAGTGCATCAAAAGAAAAAGAGGAAAAAAAGTTTTATTATGATTTTCTGAGCTTGGGGCCAAGACTGAAATATTTCTGAACAAGAAGAACCACCCTCAACTACTATTATTGAACTGAATGGCTTTGGAAATTTACTTTTGTTGATTTGATAATGTTTCTTGATGAACAGGACTTGATGCAAAATTCATACTGAGGCAAAGTTAATTCAGCAACTAACACTGTTTCAATTACAAGTGATGTCATACTCTTATACACTTCCTGTGCTGTCACAAATTAAAATAAGGTGCAAGATCTCCATTCCCACACAGATTTGCAGCAGAGATATTTTTTGACCTAAAACTACAGTTCCAATAGCATTTTTCAGACCCTGAAATACCCATATTTCAAAGTCCATTTAACTGTGCAATTGAGGAGCTCCCATCTAACTTTCAATTAGAAGTGATTAATATACAACAGGTAATACCATACTAAAAGGCAAATATTGAGAAGAATCTAACTGAATTCTATAAATGTCATTAAGTGATGAATGTACTCAATTAAAATCACATACTCATGTACTGCTATTAGTATTTGGCAGTATCTGTCTCTGTGAAAAGACATTTTCAAAGATTAAATACATAAAATTTCATCAGAGATCAGTATTATCAGATGAACATTTGCAATTGATTTTGATAATAAGGAATACTAACTTTGAATCCCAATTAAGTGAAAGGTGATTTCCCTGAAAAAGAATTCCATTCTTCTCCTTATTAGACCTGTATTATAAAAAATTGTACTCTATTATTATATTTTGAATTTCATCAATAAAATTTTGTGGAAATTTGTTTTCTCTCTTTTATAAATAGATACATAATATCCTAGATTTTTTATCTTGGACCAAAAACATAAAGTATTTCCTACCCTTTACAGAAAGGCTCCCTGTGCCAAATAATAGGCATTCTTCATCCTTTGGGGTTTTGTGTGTAAACTGTTAGGTTAATCTCATTTGAATAGTTATGGATGTGGTATTCTGGGGTTTGAAAGAAATAGCAAAATGTTGTTTTGCATTATTCCAAAGTGCTGAAAATTTTGTAGGTGCCCACTGGTGAAAAGCCGAACAAATGCTGGCATACAAATGCAATGCAATATTATTAGGTGCTAAGAAATTGCAGGTGTGAAGTTTTTTTTTAATGTGGAAAGATTAAATTGATGAAGAGTAAAGAAAGCAAAAGCAGAAGAACAATGTATACAGTGACCAGAATAACCTAAGGAATGATGAGCAGTGTTGGGCCTGGAGAAGAGGTCATCACAAACTCCTCCTTGCCTTCAGTAGGGGAGGAGGTAGGGACGGAGGGTGGAGAATTTCACATACATGGTCAAGAAGAAAAAAAAACAGGAATTACTGATATCTGCTGATAATCTAAAAACTTTGTTAATCAGTAATTTGTCTCCTCCTCCATCCAACAATTACAAAAATATATGTAGTCAATCCAGACTTATTTGAATGTCAACTGGCCATTGTTCTTTCTCTCCAACAAAAGTTCTGAGGACTGAAAAATTGTTCAGAGCCCCAATCCAGGTTTTCCAGGAGAGGGTTGTGAAAAATGGAATGACTGAGGAAACAAAGGTTTGGGCTTATGAATTTGATTTATTAAGCAATGCCAATTACCCAACAAACCTGGACCAGAAGCTTTCCTCAGCTTTGGCACTGGACCCTGAATACAGGGGGAGACAGATTTTTATACATTAAAGACAATTAATCAAATAAAACCAATAAATTAAAAGAAAACAATCAGGATACGTTAAGTAATCTGATTTTTAATTGGAGGAAAGATTAGGGACTTTCCCAGTTGGGAAGGGGAGAACAAACTAATGAAATACCCTGAAATCAGAAAAAGAGGTGTCTCACTCTAACCAAGTATCTGTAAACAATCAAAGGATCATGGAAACAATAACTGATCAGTGTGGGACCAGTTTTCAGATAAGACAGATGTACAATTGTGAGAAAACTCAATGCCTCAGTCTTCTGATCTGACTGAGTTTCTGGTCAGCATAAAGATGGTCCTTCATTAAGGGTCTCTAAGCAGCAGGTAGAGGTGGTCCAGCTTCTTAGCCATTCAGGACTAGGTTCAAACAGTACAACTGAATATAAAGTTTTCTCACAGGATGGAAGTTGGACCAAGCTCATAATTGAAAAGAAAGTGAGCTGAGTTAGCTCCAGAATTAAGTCACAAGATGGAGTCAGTGGGTTCACTGAATTCTCACCATTTACCGCTTGCTGTCCTACTCCCCTCAATTTCCTCAGGCTAGAGGATGACCAGTTGTCAGAGATGTTTTTAAAGGGCATTCCTCCTCAAAGATTTGTTAGACTAGTAAGGAACCTTTTAGTGAGGAACAGTGGAAAGAATGCTGGATTTGAAGTCAGAGGAACTGGGTTTAAATTCGGATACTACCTGTATAATTTTGGACAAGTCACTTGATCTCTTTAGGCATGTTTCCTTCTCTGTAAAATGAAGAGGCTGGACCGGATGACTTTCCCAACTTTAAACCTATAGATCTCATTTGTTCTGTGATATGTGTTCTCCCAGCAGGAAAGGCAAATAATCCTACCTAATCTGAAAACTGATCAGATGTGGAATTGATTGTGGTGTCTTCCTCCCCCTCCTTTCCCTTTCTTTCCTATAAACCTCCTGAGTGACAGAACCACCTTGAACATGGCCAAGGCTTGACTTTCCCTTCAAGAGAAGGGATGGTATTATATGCTGCCCTGACTTTTTGTGAAGACTGGAGAGTCTATTGATGTGAGGCAATAAATCTTAAGTTATTTTTCTTTAAAGATCTGTTTTGTGTGATTGTCAGTGGATTCTATGACTTTTTATGGCCTTCAGCCTTCTTCTCAAGTAGGGGATAACTAGGGGGTGGGAGATTCTTTTGACTGCTAATGAGCTGTTAAATGATCCCAAAATGAATGAAGAGAGGAACTTTTCCCAAAGGAGAGGCCATAAAGAGGTGAAAAGTGTGCTTTGAGCCTGAAGCTTAAAGGCTTATGTGAAAGAATGAGATAATAAGAGAAAATCAAAGCTGCAAGGAACTTTTGGCATCATTTTACAGATCGTGGAAACTGAGGCCCAAGGAAGTTAATTTACCCAAGATGACACAACACAGAAGTAACAGATGGGGAATTTAAATCCAGGTCCTCTGACTCCCAAAACAAGATTCTTTTCACTTATACCATGTTGCTCTTATGCTCACAACAAGAAAAATGGAAAAGGCTTTTAAATATACACTACCTCTGTGCTTTGGGACAATCCTTCTTCAAAAGTAAGGAATGTCATTTTTATTACTCTTGCAGTCTTGGATGCTTATCCTTTTGCCCTGTGTTGAAAGGATCACAGGATTTAGACTGAATCCAGCCCCTTAATTTTATAGGGTAGGAAAATCAGGCCTGGAATCTCTTACACAGTAAGTAGCAGAATTGGATCCTCAGACTTTCTGATGCCAAATTCATTACTTTTTCTCATTATTGCACACCACTTTCATGTCTATCTTTATCTGTACTCATATCAGGTTTTTGAACATGGAAAATTTCTAGGGTAGAATTATAGGGTCAAACTTCCCCGAATGGATGGACAAGAGCCAGTGGTGTGCTTAGCCCAAAAGGATTTGAGGCTAAGTGGCATTGTAGGGCGTCTTAGCTGTGCTTTTAACCGTTGCTAATTAACCAGTGGCCTAGAGCTCTGGCTTATTGAGCCTGGGGGAGAATGAAGGATAACAGAGCTTAGCTCTAAATAAACCTAACAACTCAACCACCAGCACTTTTGCCATTTCACCCAGAGCAAGATCAGCCGTGTGTCCAGAAAGGCTTGAGCGACACTTCTTAGATCCCATCTGGGCCAAAGGGCCTCCCTTCTCCTCCTATTTCTTAATTGCTGCAAATTCCCACCATTTGAGACATTCTTCTGAATGGTGGGCCCCAGTTAAAATTTGTAAATGTTAATAGCTGTTGCACAGCTCTAAAATGTTTGCACGTTAGCAGGGACTAGTTTATAAATTTGTTAGTTGTTTTCCCTAAGAAAACCTCTTAGAAGGCAAGAAAGGACAGACAGGCAGATGACATTGGGGGTAGGGGAAGGCTGAAAGCATGTTTGGGATGGAGAGTGGGCCTGATCAGGCAGCGAAATAGGGAGTATGGGCAGCCGAAAACTGCCAGGCTAGGAAGACAAGGTCCAATTAGTGGGGAAGAGAACTAGACCCTTTCAGCAGAAAACGTAATTGTCCTACCGACCCCACTTGCCCTACTGATCTTCTCAGAAAGCCCTGACAGGCTCTGACATTAGAGTCATAGATGGAGAGCTGAAAGGGACCTGAGAGGACACAGACTTCAACCCTCTCATTTTACATATGAGAAAACTGAGGCCCAAGGAGGCTAAGGAACTTGTTTCGCTTAAGGACACATAAGAGACAGGATTCAAACCCAGGTCCTGTGATTCTAGTCTGCTAAGACCACAAAGCACAACTAAAGAGACGGGTTGTAAGAACCAAAACGGAAACTTTCTTTGGGCACAGGACTCATCACCACGTTCCTGTGGACAAGTCCTTTTCCTTCTGGGTTTCAGCGTCCTCCTTTACACACCCAGAGGCCTGGACAGGGAGGGAGTGGTTTACCGACCTGGCAGAGTTGTTCAGACCTTACAGCACCATGGAGAGGTTCGTGATGCTTATTCTAGACACGTATCTCAGCGGGTGACCTCTACAGCCATGCCCCAGCACAGGGCCTCTGGCAATGGGACGGTGCTTTGGAACCCTCAGCAGGGCAGCCTGGTCTGTTGGGGGAGGAGAGCAGCATTTCTGTAGAGCCTGCTGGCAGGGGTGGGGTGAGGAAGGTGTTGGGCCTGGCAGGGGGCAGGGAGGCAGGAACCCCGGAGCTCCACGGAGGCCTGTGGGGCCCTGGCCAGGCCACTTCTCTGTGTGTCTCCGTTTCTGCTCCCCTGTTAAGTGCGGTGGTTAGTAAGAGCGCGAACATCCTAGGGCCTTATTATTATTATGACGGGCAGAGAAGGGGGACGATGCCCACTGAGATCAGAGCGCGTCCAGCCCGGAGGCCGCGGAGAACGCCGCGTGCTGAGCCCAGGGGGCGGGGCGGCCGCCGGGGATGGGGCGGCCGCCGGGGATGGGGCGGCC
This sequence comes from Notamacropus eugenii, assembly GCF_028372415.1. Lineage (NCBI taxonomy): Eukaryota > Metazoa > Chordata > Mammalia > Diprotodontia > Macropodidae > Notamacropus > Notamacropus eugenii. The sequence continues at coordinate 422,219,083 of NC_092874.1, forward strand.
GCCGGGGATGGGCCCGGGCCCGGCTTCAGGGCCGGCCGCTCGGTCCCGGAGGCTGGCCAGCGCGGCCCTTTTCGGTACCGACTTCGGCAGCTCGGACCTTTGGACGCCACATTTTGTACTAAATTGTGGTTGTCCGAATATCCTCTTTAAAAGCTCACCGACTCCAGATCAGGGACCCCGGACGTAGAGAGAGGAGGGAAAAGACCGGACCGGGGGAAGGGTCCGAGGAGGGGCAGGGAGGGGGCCGGCGGGGGAGCCCCGACAAAGTCCCGGATCTGAAGCCCACGGTCCCCCCGGGGTAGGCCAGCTCCAGCGGGGCACGTGAGTGGGGAGAGGAGGAGGGCGGCCACGGCCCACGGCCGGCCCCGCGCACGCCGAGGCTGCAGGCCCGGCCGCCTCCCGCCGGCGCCTCCCGCGTCTCCGGGTCCCCGGCTCGTGGGTGGCTGCTGGGGGCCGCCGACCGCGCCGGGGAGAGCCGGCGGCTGGGGGAGGAAGGGAAGAGTTCTAGGAGGAATCAGGAAGTAAGGAAGCGCCGTCACGTGCCGGGGCAGCTGGGGGGAGGGGCAGGGGGCGGTGGCGACCCGAGCCGCGGCCGGGAACGGCCGGGAGAAGAGGAAAGCTCCCGAGAACGTCGCCGCGGCCCCGCTCCCACACACGCAAGCACACGGACGACGACGCACACCCACGGCCCCTCGGTCCCTCGCGGACGGGCGCGGCTCCGAGGCCCCGCCCACGACGTGACTCCTCCCCGTTGCCCCGCCCCCCCTCCCAGCGGAGCGGACGAGGCGCCGCCGGCGTCGGGCTGGTGACGCCAGAGGAGGCGTAGGCCGCGCGCCCCCCCCCCAGCCCCCCCCAGGGCCTGCGGGTTCTGCGCTGGAGGACTGAGGCCTGGATCCTGAGCTCACTCCTCTAGCGGACATTTTCCCGATTCCCAGTTTCCTCATGGGAACAATTCTCCACCCGCCCGAATTCCAAGATTCCTGTGACGTCGAGTGTCCCGGGGCCCTGTCGGAGAACCCGACCCAGGCCGGCCCAGTCAGGAGCCCGACGTCTGCCTCGGCTCTGCCCCTTCGCTCCCTGCCCCGGCCCGGGCCTCCCTGCCCGGATCCGTCCTTGGAGTCCCCCGCCCCCAGCTGGCGCCGTCCGTCGCGGTCACCCCCTGCGGCTCCCCGTTGGCCCCAGGACCGACCACCTCCCGCCGACACCCAGAGGCCCCGCGCGGCCCGGTTGCCACCCGCCCTTGCCAGTTTCTGGTGGGTGTTTCCTTTGGGGCACGGCGTGGCATTGTGGCTAACCTGGTGCCGAGGTGAAAGGCTGAGGCCCCACGTGCTGCCCTAATGGGGGCACCCCAGCTTCTCCCGAACCGCCCCCAGGGTTGGGGGCCCCTTGGACGTCGTCCACCCCAACCAAGTGGTGCTCGTTCGTGAGTGTGCCCGGTGACCGTGTGACCGGTCACTCCACGGCGCCGGACTGCGCCTGGCCTCCGCGCGTGTCCGCAAACGCTCAAACCCAACTACCGCTAATACGTGGTGCAGTGGCTGGATCAGAGCACGTGTGGATTCTCGGGAGAATACATTCAATTAAGCCGCTTGTTAAATGGCCAAAAAAAAAAGTAGTTTGCCCCCACACACAACGGTGCGTTTCCCCCAGGTCACCACTCATTCCTCTAACTGGAGAAGGCCCTCTGATGTCCAGGGAGGATGCGTGGTGGGCCCATTTGTTTCCTTTAAGATACATTCTTACTGATACATTGTTACATCCTCATAGTCTCCCACTTGTCCCTTCCCCTCCCTCTCCCCAAGGACATCCCGGGTGACATGGTATTTTTTGGGGGAGGAAAAACAAAAATCGGTGCCCATCCATGAAGAAGTCCAGAAGTGGGACCTTCCACTTCCACACGTGGGTAGGTTAGGGACGTCCTTGTTTCATTTTGATTTGTGTTATCTTTCCATTTCCACTGTTGCGACTTGGGTAGTTTTTTTTACTCTCTTCATTCTGCATCAGTTCATATAAATCTTTACCTGCTTCTTTGGATTCTTTACACACATCACTTATTACACTGTAGTATTCCATTACATTTATGTACTACAGTGTGTTCCCCCGTTTCTCAAATGATCACAATCTGTTGTGTCCAATTCTTACCTAGCACACAAAAAAGTGCTGCTACAGATGTTTTGGAGTACGTGGGGACCTTTTTCTTATTGATGACTTTCTTGGGGCTGAACTCTCTGGTTCAGAGTGTGAACTTTTTATTTCTTTACCTACATCATTCCAAATTGCTTTCCGCAATGGTTACACCACTTCACAGCTCCACCGACAATGTATTAGTGTACCGATCTTCCCACAACACCTTCAGCCTTGACTGTTACCATTATTTTGACATTTTTTGCCAATTTTCAGGGTGTAAGATGAAACCTCAGAATTGTTTTGATTATTATCTCTTATTAGTGGTTTGAAGCTTTTTTTCCCTATGGTTATTAAATATTTTGCAGTTCTTTTGAGAAATCTTTGCTCATATTCTTTTACTGTTGGGGAATGGCTATTAGTGGGTGTACATATACACATGTAACATACATACACACACAAATACAATTTATATATCTTGGATACCAAACCCTTATGAGAGAAATTTGATACAAAGATTCTTGCCCATTCAGTTACTTCCTTTATTATCCTAGAGATGCATTAAATTGGTTTGGGTAGAGCTTTTCAGTTTCAAGTAATCAAAGTTATTTATTTCATCTTTTGTAATTGTCTTTATCTCTTGTTTGGCTATAGTTACATCTCTTACTCACCATAGCTGTGAAAGGTACATGATCTGCTTCTCTTCTATTTTTTTTGCTATATGAATTTTAATGTTAAAGTCACATATCCAATAACTTACAAATTAGCATGGCGTATGGCACAAGGTGTTGGTCTATGTCTAATTTGGGTATCTGTGTTCCAGTTTTCCCAGAAGTTTTTAATCAAATAAGGAGTTTTTCCTTGGGTAACTTCTGTTTCCCACTTTATCAAACACTGGGTTATTGAGGTTTATTGTTTCTGAATCTCCCTTGTTGTCTGTTCCATTGATCTCTCTCTCTCTTTATTCTTTAACCAATACCAGATGGTTTTGATGACTTCTGCTTTGTAAATATAGTTTGAGGTCTGAAAGTGTTATTCCTCCTTTGTCCTTCCTTCTTTTATAATTTCTCTTGATGTTCTAGATGTTTTGTTTTTTCAAATGAATTTTGTTATTCAAGCTCTTTAAAGTATCCCCTTGGTAATTTGATGAACATTAAATGTTTATCAGTGATCTGTAAGCATCTAATATTCCTTCAGCTATTTAGGTTGTACTTTATCCCTTTTTTAAAAAATTTTTATTTTTTTAATTATTAAATTATTTTTTTTGTTGTCAGTGTTCTACAATCACTCCATGTATCTTAGACATTTTTTCCCCTCTCTCCCTCTCCTTCACCCATTCTTCCCCACTCCCTTGCTGAGATGGCGTACAATAGGTTCTACACATACATTCCTATTAAATACATTTTCATCTTAGTCATGTTGCATAGAAGAATTAAAATGAATGAGAGAAACCATAAAACAAAACACAACATAATGCAAAAGAAAATGGTCTCCTTCATTCTGTGATCCAATTCCATAGTTCTTTCTGTGGATGTGGAAGGCATTTGGCCTCAAGAGTCCATTGGGAATTTTTTAAGTCCTTGTATTGCAATGAAGTACAAAGTCTACCAGAAAAATTCTTCAAACACTGTGGTTGTTGATGTGTATAAAGTTCTCCTGGTTCTCCTCCTTTCACTCAGCATCAGTTCATACAAGTCTTTCCAGGCCTCTCTGAAGTCTTTGGTTCATCATTTCTTATAGCACAAGAGTATTCCATTACATTCATATGCCACAACATGTTCAGCCATTCCCCAGTTGATGGACATGCCCTTGATTTCCAGTTTGTGGCCCCCACAAAGAGAGGTGCTATAAATATTTTTGTACATGTGGGTCCTTTTTCCATTTTTATGCTGTCTTTGGGAAACAGTCCTAGAAGTGATATTGCTGGGTCAAAGGGTATGCACATTTTTGTAGCCCTTTGGGCATAGTTCCAAATTGCTCTCCAGAATGCCTGGATCAGCTCACAGCTCCACCAACAATGAATAAGTGTTCCAACTCTCCCACATCTTCTCCAACATTTATCATCTTTCTGTTTTGTCATGTTAGCCAATCTGATAGGTGTGATGTGGTACCTCAGAGTGGTTTTGATTTGCATCTCTCTAATCAATAGTGATTTAGAGCATATTTTTCATATGACTATAGACAGCTTTAATTTCTTCCTCTGAAAATTACCTGTTCATATCATTTGGGGAATTACTTGTATTCTTGTGCATTTGACTCAGTTCTCTATATATTTTAGAAATGAGGCCTTTATCACAGACATTAGTTGCAAAAATTCTTTCCCAGTTTTCTGCTTCCCTCCTAATCTTGGTTGCATTGGGTTTGTTTGTGCAAAAACTTTTCAATTTAATGTAATCAGAATTACCCATTTTGCACTTCGTAATGTTCTCTATCTCTTGTTTGGTCAAAAATTTGTCAATTTTCCATAAATCTGACAAATACACTATTCCTTGTTCCCCTAATTTGTTTATAGTAGTAGTCCTTATACCTTGATCATGTGTCCATTTCATGTATCCATTTGGACTTTATTGTTGTGTATGGTGTCATGCATTGGTCTATGCCCAGTTTCTGCCACACTGTTATCCAGTTTTCCCAGCAATTTTTGTCAAACAATGAGTTCTTATCCCAGAAGCTGGGGTCCTTGGGTTTATGAAACAGTAGATTACTATATTCATTGATTACTGTGTCTTGAGTACCTAACCTATTCCACTGGTGTACCCCTCGATTTCTTAGCCCTTATCGAGTAGTTTTGATGATTGCTGCTTTATAATACAATTTGAGATCTGGTAGGGCTATACCACCTCCCCTAGCATTTCTTTTCATTAGTTCCTTTGATATTCTTGACCTTTTGTTTTTCCAGATGAATTTTGATATTATTCTTTCTAGCTCTAGAAAATAATTATCTGGTAGTTTGATTGGCATAGCACTGAATAAGTAAATTAATTTAGGTTGGAATTGTCATTTTTATTTTATTGGCTCGGCCTACCCACCAGCACCTGATCTTTTTCCACTTACTGGAAATCTGACTTTATTTGTGCAAAAAGTGTTTTGCAATTGTGTTCATATAGTCCCTGGATTTGTTTTGACAGTTAGACTCCCAGATATTTTATAGTGTCTACTATAGCTTTAAATGAGATTTCTCTTTGTATCTCTTGCTGTTGGACTTTGTTCATAATACATAGAAATTCAGATGATTTATGTGGGTTTATTTTGTAACCTGCAACTTTGCCAAAGTTGTTTATTATTTCAAGTAGTTTTTTACTTGATTCTCTGGGATTTTCTAAGTATATCATCATATCATCTGCAAAGAGTGATGACTTAGTTTCTTCTTTGCTATTCTAATTCCTTCAATTTCTTTTTCTTCTCTTATTGCTACAGCTTACATTTCTAGTACCATATTGAATAACAATGATGATAATGGACATCCTTGTTTCACCCCTGATCTTATTGGAAATACATTTAGCTTATCCCCATTGTGTATAATGCTTGCTGATGGTTTTAGATAGATACTGCTTATTCTTTTATGGAAAGTTCCGGTTATTCCTATGCTCTCTAGTGTTATCAATAGGAATGGGTGTTGTATTTTGTCAGAAGCTTTTTCTGTATCTATTGAGATCATCATGTGGTCTCTGTTAGTTTTGTTGTTGATATGATCAATAATTCTAATAGTTTTCCTAATGTTGAACCAGCCCTGCATTACTGGTATAAATCCTACCTAATCATAATGTATTGTTCTCATGATTAGTTGCTGTATTCTTTTTGCTAATATCTTGTTTAAAATTTTTGCATCTATATTCATTAGAGAAATTGGTCTATAATTATCTTTCTCTGTTTTGGCTTTTCCTGGTTTAGAACCATGGTATCAGAACCATATTTTTATTATAATAAGAATTTGGACTTCTTCTTCCTCAATTTTCCCAAATAGTCTATATAGAATTGGAATTAACTGTTCTTTAAATATTTGATAGAATTCACTTGTAAATTCATCTGGCTCTGGAGATTTTTTCCTAGGGAGTTCATTGATGGATTATTCAATTTCTTTTTCTGAGATGGGGTTATTTAAGTATTCAACTTCTTCTGTTAATCCAGGCAATTTGTATATTTTTTAAAAATAATCATTCATCTTGTCAGATTTATGGGCATACAGTTGGGCAAAGTGCTTTCTAATTATTGTTTTAATTTCCTTCTCGATGGAGCCAGGATGGTGGACTAGAAAGACACACTTATGCAGGGTCCTCCCCACAGCCCATAAAATACCTTTAGAGAGGGACTCTCAACAAATTTTGGAGCAGCAGAAGTGGAGAACAACAGAGTGGAGGAGATTTCCAGCCCACGGTGACCTGAAAGGCCCACGGAAACATTGGTTGCGCAGGACACAGAGCCGAGCGCAGAGCCCAGCCCAGCCTTGGCCACGGCACGGTGCAACGAGACTCTGGGAGGAGGACACCTCAGGGGCAGAATCTCCAGTCACAGTCCCGGGGCCTCAGATCCCACGGCCCAGAGGTGCCAAAGGTCAGTGACAGGGTTTTATCAGCAGGCCAGGAAGGGAGAAGGACCTTCCTATAGCTCCAGCAGCAGGCAGCAGCCAGAGAGCCTGCACAGCAGCCCATATGGAAGCTCCATTGTTGGAGTGTAAAAACCCCTGGGGGCATTGAAGAGCTGAGTCTTGCCTCTGCCCTGGGTGGAGGCCCTGGCTGAGCTGGTCTTTGTCTCACACTGAATGGTGGCCCTGCCCAACCAACTTATCTGAAAATCAGCCCCCAGTGCTGACTTGGGAACTGGAGGCCAAGTGGCTGTGGAGAGGTATCTGCTAAGATTCTGAGCATAAAAATCCTTCTCTGAGTCCAGACCAGTACACGCTTGATTGTGCCACCTTGGAGGAACTGAGATCTCACAGATTCCCAGAGCATACCCTATTCTTGACAAAGGACCCAAAAGTCAAGTAACTGCTTGGGAAAATGCCCAAGAAAGGGAAAAAAAATAAGACTATAGAAGATTACTTTCTTGGTGAACAGATATCTCCTCCCATCCTTTCAGATGAGGAAGAACAATACTTACCATCAGGGAAAGACATAAAAGTCAAGGTTTCTGTATCCCAAACATCCAAAACAAATATTCAATGGGCTCAGGTCATGGAAGAGCTCAAAAAGGATTTTGAAAATCAAGTTAGAGAGGTGGAGAAAAAACTGGGAAGAGAAGTGAGAGAGATGAAAGAAAAGCATGAAAAGCAGGTCAACACCTTGCTAAAGGAGACCCAAAAAAATGCTGAAGAAAATAACACCTTGAAAAATAGGCTAACTCAATTGGCAAAAGAGGTTCAAAAAGCCAATGAGGAGAAGAATGCTTTCAAAAGCAGAATTAGCCAAATGGAAAAGGAGGTTCAAAAGCTCACTGAAGAAAATAGTTCTCTAAAAATTAGAATGGAACAGATGGAGGCTAATGACTTTGTGAGAAACCAAGAAATCACAAAACAAAACCAAAAGAATGAAAAAATGGAAGATAATGTGAAATATCTCATTGGAAAAACAACTGACCTGGAAAATAGATCCAGGAGAGACAATTTAAAAATTATGGGACTACCTGAAAGCCATGATCAAAAAAAGAGCCTAGACATCATCTTTCATGAAATTATCAAGGAAAACTGCCTTGATATTCTAGAACCAGAGGGTAAAATAAATATTGAAAGAATCCACTGATCACCTCCTGAATGAGATCCAAAAAGAGAAACTCCTAGGAACATTGTGGCCAAATTCCAGAGTTCCCTGGTCAAGGAGAAAATATTGCAAGGAGCTAGAAAGAAACAATTCAAGTATTGTGGAAATACAATCAAGATAACACAAGATCTAGTAGCTTCTACTTTAAGGGATCAAAGGGCATGGAATAAGATATTCCAGAAGTCAAAGGAACTAGGACTAAAACCAAGAATCACCTACCCAGCAAAACAGAGTATAATACTTCAGGGGGAAAAATGGTCTTTCAATGAAATTGGGGACTTTCAAGCATTTTTGATGGAGAGACCAGAGCTGAAAAGAAAATTTGACCTTCAAACACAAGAATGAAGAGAAGCATGAAAAGGTAAACAGCAAAGAGAAGTCATAAGGGACTTACTAAAGTTGAACTGTTTACATTCCTACATGGAAAGACAATATTTGTAACTCTTGAAACTTTTCAGTATCTGGGTAGTGGGTGGGATTACACACACACACACACACACACACACACACACACACACACACAGAGAGAAAGCACAGAGTGAATTGAATAGGATGAGATCATATCTTAATAAAATAAAATTAAGGGGTGAGAGAGGAATATATTGGAAGGAGAAAGGGAGAAATGGAATGGAGCAAATTTTCTCTCATAAAAGAGGCAAGCAAAAGACTTTTCAGTGGAGGGAAAAAGAGGGGAGGTGAGAGAAAAACATGAAACTTACTCTCATCACATTCAACTAAAGGAAGGAACAAAATGCACACTCATTTTGGTATGAAAACCTATCTTACAATGCAGGAAAGTGGGGGAAAAGGGGATAAGCAGGGTGAGGGGGATGATGGAAAGGAGGGCAATAGGAGGAGGGAGCACTTTGAAGTCAACACTCTTGGGGGGGGACAGGATCCAAAGAGAGAACAGAAGTAATGTGGGGCAGGATAGGATGGAGGGAAATATAGTTAATCTTACACAACATGACTATTATGGAAGTCATTTGCAAAACTGCACAGATATGGCCTATATTGAATTGCTTACTTCCCAAAGGGAATAGGTGGGGAGGGATGGATGAAGAGAAGTTGGAACTCAAAGTGTTAGGAACAACTGTCAAGTATTGTTCTTACTACTAGGAAAATAAGAAGTACAGGTAATGGGGTATAGAAAGTTATCTGGCCGTACAGGACAAAAGAGAAGATGGGGACAAGGGAAGGGAGGGATGTTAGAAGAGAGGGCAGATTGGTGATAGGGGCAATTAGAATGCTTGGCGTTTTGGGTGGGGGGAGGGGAGAAATGGGGAGAAAATTTGGAACCCAAAATTTTGTGAAAATGAATGTTAAATAAATAAATTTTAAAAAGAAAAAAGATTTCCTTTTCATTGGAATTTAGTTCACCCTTTTCATTTTTGATATTGATAATTTGGTTTTCTGCTTTCTTTTTTTTAATCTAGTTGACCAAAGGTTTATAAATTTTATTGGTTTTTTTCATAACAGCCCTGTTAGTTTTATTTATTAGTTCAATAGTTTTCTTAATTTCAATTTTATTAATCTTTCCTTTGGTTTTCAGTATTTCTAATTTGGTATTTACTTGGGGATTTTCAATTTGTTCTTTTTCTAGCTTTTTCAGCTGCATGCCCAATTCATTGATCTCCTCTTTCTCTATTTTATTCATGTAGGTATTCAAAGATATAACACTTCCCCTAAGAATTGCTTTTTTAGTATCCTATAAGATTTGGTAGCTTGTCTCATTATTGCCATTCTCTGGAATGAAGTTGTTGATTGTTTCTACAATTTGTTGTTTAACCCACTCTTTCTTTAGGATTAGGTTATTTGGTTTCCAATTAATTTTTGGTTTTACTATCCATGACCTTTGATTACATATAATTTTTATGGCATTATGATCTGAGAAGGATGCGTTGACCATCTCTGTCTTTCTGCACTGGATCGTGAGGTTTTTATGGCCTAATACGTGGTCAGTTTTTGTATATGTGCCATGTACCTCTGAGAAAAAGGTATATTCCTTTCTATCCCCATTCAGTTTTCTTCAGAAATCTATCATATATACCTTATCCAGAGTTTTATTCACCTCCTTGTTTATTTTGAGGTTAGATTTATCAAGTGCAGAGAGGGGGAGGTTGAGGTCCCCCACTAGTATACTTTTGCTGTCTACTTCTTCCTGTAACTCACTTAACTTCTCCTCTAAGAATCTGGATATTATACCACTCGGAGCATATATATTTACTAATGAAATTGCTTTGTTTTCTGTGGTGCCTTTTAGCAGGATGTAGTTTCCTTCCTTATCTCTTTTGCTTAGATTTATTTGCTTTGTCTGAGATTAGGATTCCTACCCCTACTTTTTTCACATGAGCTGAAGCATGATATATTCTACTCCAACCTTTTACCTTTACCCTGTGTATATGCTCCCATCTCAAATGTGTTTCTTGTAAATAATATATTGTTGGATTATGGTTTTTAATCCATTCTGCTATCTGTCTCCATTTTATGGGAGAGTTCATTCCATTCACATTCATAGTTATGATTTCTATCTGTGTTTTTCCCTCCATCTCCTTTCCCCCCATTTATGCTTTTAGTTCTCCCTTCTCCCTTCCCTTCCCCAGTAATGTTTTAATTTTTGGTCACTGCCTCCCTCAGTCTCCCCTCCCTTCTTTCAGCCCCACTTCCTTTTACTCCCCTTTTCCCTTACTACTTCTTCCCTCCCTTTTAGCCTCCTCTCCCTTTTCTTTTCCCCTTCCCCTCTTACTGCCTATAGAGCTAGTCATATTTCTATACTTTACTGAGTTTGTTGTTCCCTCCTTGAACCAAATCAGATGAGAGTAAATCTCAAGCAATGCTCATCTCCTTCCCCTCTTTCCCTCTACTGTAATATATTTTTGTGCCTCTTTCTTTTTTGCCTCCATCTTTTCACATGTCTTGTTACAATTCCTTGGCACCCTTACATCACATTTTTATCATTACATCATTTACCTTATACCTGTTCCCTCTATCTATGAATATCCCTTTTATATATCATAATAAATATAAAATTCTCAAGATTAACAAGTATCATCTTCTCTTATAGGGATGTAAACAGCTTGCCCATATTGAATAACAAGGTTTTTTTTCTATGTTTACCTTTTTATGCCTCTCTTGAGGCCTGTGTTTGAAGATCAAATTTTCTATTGAGCTCTGACCTTTTCATCAGGAAGGTCTGGAAATCCCCTATTTCATTGAATGTCCATCTCCTTGCCTGAAATATTATGCTCAACTTCGCTGGGTAATAGATCCTTGGTTGTAGTCCCAGCTCCTTTGCCTTATGAAATATCATATTCCAATTCCTTATGTCTGTTAATGTAAAAGCTAACAGGTCCTGTGTGATCCTGACTGGAGCTCCTCGATATTTGAATTGTTTCTTTCTGGCTGCCTGCATTATTTTTTCCTTCACTTGATAGTTCTGGAATTTGGCAGTGATATTCCTTGGTGTTTTTAGTTTGGGATCCCTTTCAGGAGGTGAACAGTGGATTCTTTCGATGACTCTTTTGCCCTCTGGATCTAGGACTTCTGGGCAGTTTTCCTTGATGATTTTTTGGAACATATTGTCCAGGCTCTTTTTTTCATCATGGCTTTTTGGTAGACCAATAATTCTTAGATTTTTCTCTCCTGGATCTATTTTCCAGGTCAGTTGTTTTTCCAATTAGTTTTTTCCATTTTCTTCTATCTTTTCATTCTTTAGATTCTGTTTGACTGATTCTTCATGTCTCACAGAGTCATTGGCTTCTACTTGCCTGATTCTAATTTTTATCAAATTGTTTTCTTCAGTTAACTTTTGCATCTCCTTTTCCATCTGTCCAATGGTTCCTTTTAAGGAGTTATTTCCTCCAGTTAGTTTTTGTACTTCCTTTTCCATTTGCCCAACTTTCCTAATTAGATTTTGTGCTTCCTTTTCCGTTAGTCTAATTTTCCTTTTTAAGGAGCTGTTCTCTTCAGTGAATTCTTTTTTCATATTTTTTAAATCATTGGCCAGTTTTTCATGTATTTCTTTAATTTGGCTTTTAAAATCCGTTTTGATCTCTTCCAAGAATGTTCTTTGGACTTGAGACCAGTTCATATTCCCTTCTGAAGTTTCAGATGGGAGTGCAGTCTCAATGCTTACCTCTTTGGTATTTGTGTTTTGGTCCTTGTCCCCATAGAAAGATTCTGTGGTCTTTTCTGCTTTGCTTCTTACTCATGATGATCACCCTTTTCCTGACTTTTAAAATAAATCCCTGCTTCTGGGGCACAGGGGACTCTGTCCCACAGTTCTTGTGCCTTGAACTTGAGGCTTTGTGTGTTGTGGCCTCTGGTTCTTTCAGCTAGATGCTAAAATGCTGCAGCTTACCTGGTACTGATCTGGTTGGTGTTTGAAAGCAGAGGCCAGGTGAAGCCTTGGAGTTACCTTGGAGCTAGATGCATTAAGTATGGGGGAAGGGTGGTCTGGCCACAGGAGGTCTCCTCAGCTGAGCTACAGCATAGGCAAGTGGTTGGTGAACTTGTCTGCACTAGTGTCTTCCCGATTCCCCTGGGGTGTTGAGGCATGCTTGGGTCCTGGTGTTGGCAGTTGTGAGCTCTACCACCCTGGGACTCAGGATCTCTTCACAGTTTGCTGAGGTGGGGTTATCTGGGATAGCTCTGGTCCTGCACTAGTTCCCTTCAGCCATAGCAAGAGGGACCCTCCTTAACGATTTTCCTAGCTTCACGGGCTAAAAGACTGTATTCCCCTTCTCCTTATCCCATTGTTCCAGGATTTTTCCTGGGGAAATATTCTCTGGGCTCTTCAAGTTCAAGAAAGGGAGGGAGACAGCAATTATCAATCATTTTGCCATCTTTTCTCCTGAAAGTTCAAGTCTGTACTTTATTTCTTCAAGCAATACTTTTTAATTGAATCTATAAAAGTCCTTTTTGTGTTTTGGGAGGTTGAACCCCAATTATTTTATGCATTTTGTAGTTATTTAAAATGGAATTTCCCTTTCTATTACTGTTTCTTGTGTTTTTTAAATTACTATATTGAAATGCTATTGATTTTTGAGGATTTATTTTATAGCCTAAAAATCTACTAAAGTTAATATTTGTCTCAGTTAGGATCTTTGCTGATTCCCCAGAGTGTTCCAAGTAAACCATCATGTCTTTAGCAAATAGAGATAGTTTTTCTGCTCTGCTTATATTTATGCCTTTAATTCCTGTCTCTTATCGTATTGCTATTGCTAGCATTTTCAGAACTATATCAAATAATAGTGGGGAGAGTAGGCATCCTCGATTCATTCCTTTTATTTACTGGCAAAGGTTCTAGAGTATCTCTGCATGTGATGTTTGCTTTTTTGTTTTAGATAGATGCTTTTTTTAATATTAAAAAAGTTCTCTCTATGCCTATATTTTGTATGTTTGGTTTTTTCCTAAGCATTATACAAGTGGTGTACTTTGTCAGAAGCCTTTTCTACATCTGTTGAGATCATCGTATCATTTTGGAGGTTTTGGTTTTTTAATAGGATTAATTATGTAGATTGGTTTCCTGATGTCGGCTTGCATCCCTACTATAAATCTCACTTAACCATAATTAATATTTCTTGGATAAATCTCTGTAGTCTGTTTGATAGATTTTTGATAGATTTTGTTTAAAATGTTTGAGTCAGTATTGGAATCCATTCATTAATAATATTGGCCTGTAGTTTTCTTTCTGTGCTTTATCTTTCCCTGTGTTAAGTATTAGAACTATATTTGTCTCATAAAAGGATTCTGGTAGGGTGCATTCATTCTAAATTTCTAAGTATGGGTATTAACTGATCTTTAAAAGTTTTATATCCAAGAGTTTTTTCTTTGATAGTTCCTTTACAGCTAAATCTACTTCCTTTCCTGTGACTGAGTTATTTAGGGTCTGTCTGGCCTTCTGATAGTTTTGATATTTTGTATTTTGAAGGCATTTCTCTATTTTTTTGTGTTTTCAGTTATATTAACAAATAACAGCACATTAGCTTCTAATTCTTTTTGTTTCTTCTGATTTGCTGTGATTTCAGTTAGTTCATTTGCTATTTTATTGATTTGCTTTTCTACCTTTTTAATCAGATAAGCTAAGGGTTTATCAGTTTGATTAGCTTTTCCAAGAACTCACTTTTAGTTTGATTTATCATTTCCATGTTTTTTATTTCCAACCTATTTCCCTTCTAATTTTAATATCTACTCTTTTGTGCTTATTTTAGGTTTGTTTATTGATTTTTCTTATTTTTTAAAAGTCACGCCCAATTCACTAATCTTTTCTTTTTTCTTTTGTTTTGTGTGCTTGTACAGATATGATTTTCTGCCTGAGAACTGGTTAAGTTGCATCCCAGAAATTTTGGTATGTTGTTTCATGATTATCATTTTCTTTTACATAATTATTGTTTCTATGATCTATTCGTTGATCCACTCAGTATCTCATTGTCATATCTCTATTTGGATATGTTTCTTTTATTTATGTTCCTTGAGTCAATTTTTATTCTGGTCTATAATAATCAATAAACATTTATTAAGCACCTACTGTGTGCCAGATATTATGCTAAGTACTGGGGTTACAAAAGGAGGCAAAAGATAGTCCCTATCCTCAAGGAGCTTACAATCTAATGTAAATGGCATATTGACTATTTCTGCCTTTTTCCATTTGTTGGCAATATCTCTATGCCCTAGTACATGGTCAGTTTTTGTAACAATTCCATCTGATACAGAGAAACATGTATATTCTTTTGCTGTCTCATTTGGAAAACACCATAGATCTTTTTCACTCTAGGTTCTCTAGAAATTTCTTCAATTTCACATTTTCCCTTTTGTTTATATTCCTTTTTGACTTATCCAAAACTAATAGAAGGATGTTGAAGTTCCTGTCACTATTGTGTTACTGTCTATATGTTCTTGAAGTTCAGGTAATGTTTTCTTTATGAATTTGGTTGCCAGAGCTTTTGGAGCATATACATTTATTACTGGTATTGCTTTTAAATCTATGATTTTTTTCAGTATAACAGAGTTTCCTTGTTTATCCCTTTTTATTTTTTAAAGGTTTGTTTTTGCTTTGTCTGATAGTATGATGACAAGTCATGCTTTTTTGAATTCACTTGATGAATAGTAAATTTTTCCCATGCCCTCAGTTTTATTTGGGGAAAGTCTTTGTTTTTTAAATGTGTTGTAAGCAACAGATTGTAGGGTTTTGTTTTCTTATCCAGTCAGTCACTCTTTTTCATTTTATGGGATTCTCTCACATTTAAAGTTATAAAAGTTAGGTTTATATTTTCTTCTATCCATCTCTAAAATTGTTTTTTCCTCACATAATGATTTCCCCCTTCTGCAGTAAACATAGTATTATGTTCCTTCAGAACCCCTGATTTGTAACTACTTTAAGGTTTGATTTGTTAATTCTTCTCTCCTGTCTTTAAGGAGTTAATATATTTTTCCCCCTCTTTTTTACTGTTATTCAAGTAGATTCCCCCTTCCTCTTCTTCCTTTCAGCCTGTCCTAGTCATTGGTCTCTTAATTTGATCATTTAATTTTTGTACCCCTTTCCAAATAGACTCACTCTGTTCATCATCCATCTTTTCTGTTTACTCCGGTCCCTCATTGTCTCATTCGTGACCCTGAAAATAATCTCGTCTGTTTTTCTCTATAATTTGTGCACAATCCAAGCTTCCAAGATATCCCCTTTTCCTTGTGCGTTGCTCTCAGAACAATGCCAGTTATTGCAGGTATCAAGAGAGGACATTGCCCCATGGTGGAGCACCTCCCTCACCCCCACTGATCTATATACTTTTTTACTGGCCTTTATCTGGAAATCTCAGGTGTCAGTTTACCCCAGAGTTTCTAGCTCCCTCCTCCCCAGAAGAAGTACACTTTTTGGGCACCAAATCCTCCAGACCTCATCCAGTATAAGGTCCTTCACCCATAGGAACATTAATTAGTGGAACCCTTTCCTACCTCAAAGTAAGGTCTCCCCTACCTTTTCTGGCTTTCACTTGTGCTCACCTTCCCCTCATTGCTAGCCTATGATTTGACCCCAGTATATCACTTATTCCTCTCTATCCCCCTGCTCCCCTCCCCTCCTTTTAATGTACCCTTGTTATAATGTAGTTCTGCAAAAAAAAAAAAAAAAAGCGAATTCATCTGGAGGCAGATTATTGTCTATCAGTTTTGTCCATACATCCCCTATCCACCTCTTCACTGTTATCTCTACCAGACTTTCAGTTTCACTCCTTTCTCCTTGTGTATATTTTGAGAAAAGTCACTTTCTGACCTTTCCGTCCTAACTCTGTGGCTGTTGCTATCTGCATTTGTTCAGTCCTCCGGTGTTTTTGTTGTTTGAAGTGTTCAGGAAGCAAATAATCTCTTCATTTCTGATTTTCCTTCTAAAAATGTTTCACGCGCTTCTCTGTTTTTGAAGTCCATCTTTTGTCCTGTATGATTAAGCTCAGATTTGTATGATAGGTCATCTTGGGCTACATCCTTAGCTCTAGAACACATTATTCCATTCCCTCCTCCTTTTTCTAGTTTCTTTGAAATAGTCTTGCATGATTAGAATGTCTTTCCTTTATATTAGTCCTTCTAATGCTTGCAGAACTTCTTTCCGAATGGAGTTGTTGAGTTTAATAGCTATATGTTATGGAGTTTTCAACCTTAGGTTTTTTCTGGAAGCAATCCATTAATTCTTTCATCTGAAATTTCATTTTCGGTGTTCAGAAATTCTGGACATCTCTTTTATTATTTCCTTCATCATGGTGTTAAATTTTTTGTCCTGTTTTGTTCTTTAGGGAGACATATGATCCTTAGGTTGTTTCTGTGTATCTCGTCTTTAAAATCTGTGTGTTACTTACATAATAAGCATATTTTCTTTTAATGTTCTTGGGTTTTTTTGTTTCTCTTCTAGATTGTCCTTCACTTCCGTATGCGCATGCCCAATTTATTGTTGTCTTTTGTTTCTTTGATGAGACTTGCCATTGCACATTCACATTTTTCTATTGTGATCAATTACAAAATGCTGTTTGGTATTCAAAGCCCTCATTATCTAGCTCCCATCTACCTTTCCAGTCTTTTTATACCTTACTCCCTAACAGGTACTCTTGGTTCCAGCGACACTGTCCCCCTGGCCATTCTGTGAATAAGACAATGCATTTCCCTGCTCAGGACATTTTCTCTAGCTGTCTGTCCTATCTGGAACATTCTTCCTACTCTGCACCAACTACTGGCTTCTCTGGCTTCCTTTAAGTTCCAACTAAAATCCTACCTTTTACAGGAAGCCTTCCCAACCCCTCTTAATTCCAGTGCAAATTGCTCATTAACTTATGGAAATATTAAATGGGGCAGGCGCTTCTGGTTCTTTGTTTACTTGCCAGGAAAGGCCACAATGGTAGTGGGCAGTAATGCTTCGGTAACACTTTAATAGGGCACAGAGGGTACCGGGGCAAATGGCACAGAAAGTACAAACTGTATGTAGTAGGGGGTGGTGCATAGTACAGAGGCATTTGGCATGAGACCAGGGAGGGGTTGGGGAAGGAAGGCAGGCAGCAAGTGAAAGAGAAAGGGGAGGAGGAAAAGCTTGTTTACATCATGGTTTGGATTGGGGAGCACTTGGCAGCATGTCCCCAGATGGAGATGGGAAAGTCCTCAGGAGGCAGGAGTTTGGGGTATCATTTTTATAGGATTTTTGTGGGGGGCAGACTATTATCCATCCCAGCTTAGGGTTACTGCATTAACATATTCACATCATCTCAAAGTTATCAGCAACATTTCGTATGCTGCTGGTCTTACTGCAGATATCTGGAGCTTACCTGAGACTTACAGATCATGGGCAGATAGCAGAACCAGCAAGGCGTAGCTGGACTCCCCTAATTTAGTTTATAGTCTCAGGATGTAATTTTAGTTAATTTATGATACCGTTTGTAAGTAACTATTGTGCTCCTTTGGTCTATGAGACAGTCTGTAAGTTACTTCTAGGTTCTCCCTTTGCAGTCTTCCTTCCTGCTAGTGTTACTTTATACAGCTACTTATAAATTTACTTTCTATTGTAATTGGAAGTGGGAGGGATGGTCAGGGGTACCAGAAGAAGATATAATTTTAATCTACAGTGCCCCCACTCTGTTAATTATGTCCTTTTTATCCTATATGTAGCTTATTTTATATATTCTTGTTTTCATGTTATTTCCTTCATTAGATTATAAGATCCTTATAGGCAGGAACTGTCCTTTGCATCTTTTTGTGTTCCTAGAGCATAGCATAGTGTCTGGCACATAGTAGGTGTTTAATAAATGTTTATTGATGGTTGCTTATTATTTTTGCTGTGTAGGACATAAAATTCTGCTCTCATAATTCCTATCTCTCTTTTCAATCACTTAGGACAGTGTGTTGTGATTCCATGTTCTCTTCAAATAGCACAAAGTTCTCTGTCTTGAATGTTGGATCATTTTCCTTCATTTTGCAGTATATATTCATAGATGCCTGAACTCATTTACTAGATCTGGAGGCCATATTTCGTTCTGTTGTTTCTGGTTTTCCCATCAACATATCTGTTTACATTCAAGGTCTTTGAGATTTCTTCTTTCTGAAATCTTTGGTAATTTCAGTTGTCCTCCCCCACTTTTTATTTCTCTTTTTACTCACTTCTTCACTCCCTCCCTGATGATTCTGGTTTCCTTAGGGGTTAGATCTCAGAACACCTTAGCCTTCTCCCATTCTCAGCTATTTATGGTTCACCAGCCTAGGTCTGTGCCCCAAATGACTTTTGGGTGTTCAGAAACTCACCTCAGTTGAATGATGTACTTTTTCCCTCATGCTTGGTGGAATGCTGCATAGCTCCCCCATACTATGTCCTCTCCTGGTGATCTGTTCCACTCTCTCTGCTCCTTAGTTCTCTGGCCTGGCACCAGAAGTTCAGAGCTTTGCAGCACTGGTGCTTCTGGATTGCAGCCCTCAGCAGGTTTTTGGCTCTTTAAGGGCTGTGGTCAAGAAAGCTGGTGAGGCCTGAGCAAACTTCCACAACCTGGAGTCAGGGTCTCTATGGCACTGGAAAGAGGTGGGGGGCAGGAACAGGGTGCAGGGTTAGGCTTTAATGTAAACCCACATCATGTTGTTGGCCTCCTAGTATGTCCTTATTGCCAGTAGTGTGGGAAGTGAGGGAGTGGTGCTGAGTGAGCTCAGAGTCAGTGTCAGTTTCTGGGTTGTTGGTTTTTTTTTAACTTTCTTTTGGATTCTGGGTGTTCTAGGCTATAGAAATAGCTGATGTTGTTTTATCTTTTGTGCATAATTTCTTTTTTGGAGAGGTTTGAGGCATTGTAAGGATAAGAAAAAAATACCTAGTCCATCATTTTGTTGCTCACATGACGCAGAAGTTTCTTTGGGGCTCATTTGGAGCCACTATTGCCTCCTGTGCTGTTGAGTCATGTCATTAGTTAAGATACTTTCTCCAGTGAATCAGGGTCCTTTGCTGCTTTGTTCTCTCCGACACACTGCTTTCAGATAGATATCTCTGCTTTTTGGCCATGGTACTCTGGTCTTCTCCTCTGTGACCTCTTCCTATAAAGTATACAGAGAAGCCTCCCAGATCTTCAGTTTGAGAGCTTTAGGGGAACATTTAGCCCTTTTGTTACGTAGATCCCAGTAACACCTAGCCAGTTAGCTTAGATATTTTTAGATAGTTTGAAGTCTGTCTTTTAAACTCCTCCTGCTACTTGGTATACCTCAGTTTATGTTCTTATCTAAGTTATAGTCTAATGATTCTTTTAATTCTCACTACATTATTGAGTCATGAGCCTGGGTCCCCCTCAGATCATACAAAGGACTCCATTCAGCAAAACTACAAAGGCACTGCCTGGGTGTATGGTGAAGGGGCTCCTTTCAACCCCATCATGCCTCTGATTGCCATGTAAATCGACTTGAGAGCAACACTGAAATGGTTTGATAAACTGTGTCCTATATTCCTGCCATCAACAAAATACTAGGTGTCCCTACATTAGTTAAAGTTCTCCTTTAACCATTAAGTATCACTGCTAGTTACTAATGTGATCTTATTCACCAGCTGACTGACATTTCACCTTACTGAGTGGGAGAGCTGCAGAAGCTTTCTGGGGTTCTCAAGAAGGAAACATGTTCCTAAAATTTGCCTTTCCATAGGACCATCAGTTCCGTGAGTGCAGAGGCAATGTCTTACTTAAACATTGTGCCTTGCACAGTGTTTCACAAACAGTAGGTGCTTAATAAATGTATGTTGCAAAACATCCACAGAATTTATATTTGGAAGGAACATCAGTAGCCATTTAGTTTTTGAAAAAGAATCTATTCTACAACATACCCAATCAGTGATCATCCAACCTGTGTTGAATTCTTCTACTGAAGGGCAATTCACTTTTATGTTGTGTTTGGAGAGTATTCAGCAGGCCATGGAGAGCCAGGAAAGGTTTTTAAACAGGGAAGTGACATGATATAAAGTGTTTTAGGTAAAATAAACTAGCCATGTGTGCAGGATGGCTTGGAAGGGTGGGGGCAGGTGCAGCAGGAGAGAGGTGGGAAGGAAACTGGAGGGAGAGATCAGTTAGAAAAGTACTGTAGTAGTTCAGGAAGAGATGTGAACCAGGATGGTGAGAGCTGAAGTGAAAAAGGTAAAGGTGGATGAAAGTGAAGAAGAATATTCAGGAGTAGGACACCAATGAGATTTATGTTGATGTGGAGATGGGGTAATGTAGGGCAGGGGAGACAGTAGGAGATGACTGAAGTTACCAGCTTGAAAAAGCATATGTGCATGCATGAGAACAATTTTTATGACAACTTGTTGTATTTTGACCACTCTAAGACTAAAAATGCAGCCTCTGCTTTACAACAGATGCCACTTACCTATTCTATGCCACCATCTTACCATAGTAAGCTCTGTGAGGGCAGGGACCATGTTTTTCCCTTTCTTTATATCCCAATGCTTAACACAGAGCCTAGTACATAGTGAACACTTAATGAATACTAGTTGACTGGGAGACTGATAATAAAGTGAAATAGGGTAGTGATGAGGAAGAATGAGTTTGGAGGATGGAAGAGGAAGTTTTAGACATGTTAAGTTTGAAGTGCAGGGAGGGCATCCAGGGATAGATGGAGATGCAGGAGTGGAGTTAAGGGAATAAGAGAGCTGAAGCAGTTGAACTCTTACACAGATCATTGGGGCTCCCTTTAACTGTCTTTGGCTTTCTGTGACTTCAAAAAGAAGGGAAAGTCAGATAAGCCTTGCTATTGAGATTTAGTTGAGCCCTGGTTCCCATCTGGCTGCTGAACCACTGATATTCAGATCTGTGCCTACACTTTGATTCATCGTTGTTCTTTCTTAATGTTGCTTCTCACCCTACTGGAAAAGCATTGGTTCCTGCCTTGACCTTAAATGGAAGGCAGAGCCAAGATAGTCTAGGGTTTAAGGAAAACAAGAAGGAAGGGGGGAAAATTGGGGAAAGAAAGGGGTCAGCCACTAAGGATGCTGCAGAGAAATTGAGAGTAATGAGGTCTGAGAAGAGGCTACTGAATTTAGTGAATTGGGGCTTAGCTTACACCCCTATAGCTATGAGTACTAATTGTCTAACATCCATTGTTATAGGCCTCCTGGCATTATGTGTGGGTCTCCCTGGAGTCAGGTGACAGCTGACTGGCTAGGGGAGGGTGCTGCCTCATTAGTTTTACATCCATCACTTTAGACAGTGATTGGGTATGAAATCAACAAAGCAGTTCTCTGCCCTTTCCCCTTTCTCCCCCAGTAATTCCTTCTACCACCAGCTGTAACAGGTCATGAAATTCTATCATTAGGGAGTTATTCTTAGGGCTGGCTTTTCCTTTCCAAGTACCCCCTTTCAAATAGAAAACACAAAACCAAACTGTTTCCAAAGGGCAACAAATTAAGGAGGGACTGGCAATCAGCTATTCGCACCTTAGTGTGAATGAATTTATGAGGCTGAGTAGAACTGGATCGGTGGGTTTTAAAGGGCAAAAAAGGTGGTAAAAGTTTGGCCAAACTCTGTGGAGTAGGAAAAAACTGGAAAAAAGGGAAGGCTTGTCATTTGGAGAATGACTGAATAACCTGTGGCATAGGAATGTAATGGAATTATCATTGTCCCTTCAATATGATGAATATGAAGAATTCAGGCAAACATGGAAAGAACAGATACCGAGTGAAATAAGTGGAACCAAGAAAACAAATTATACCATGACTAAAAGAAAGGAAAACAATATTGTAAGACGTTAGAACTCTGATCAATGTAGTGGCTACTGTAGTCTTCCTAAGACTCATGGCAAAACATGCCCCCTGGATTTAAGAAGAAAGGTGGTACACTAGAGGTGTGGAATGAGGTATACATTTTCAGACATGTCCAATGTATTGATTTGTTTGACTATATACATTTGTTACAAGGAGGGGTTCTATTGGGGGGGCAGACTGTGAGTGGGAAATCAGACTGATGTTGAAGAAAGAAAGAATAATGAAATGGTTTTTTAAAAAAAAAAGTCTGTTTTAAGCACTGGGGAGATTGTTAGTCTGGTAAGTGCTGCAGTAGGAGGTTCTTGGCAGGTGTGAGGAGGAAGATCAGTGATGCTGAAAACAGGAGAGGAGAGAAGGCATTGAAGGATGAAGTGGAAGAAGGGAAAGAAAGAAATTAAAAACTATTTGCAAGAATTTTAATAACAAACCTTTTTGCCATCAAAGATAATAGAATCATTACATTTGGACTTCAACATCATAGTCCTAGATGTGCTGTATAAAGAAAGGGAAATGTCACTAAAGAAAACAAAGATAGGAAAAACAGTTAGCAAATATTCACATAAAATATACCAAATATCCTGTGATACTCATTATACTCATCCTATTTCTCTTATCTCAGCATTTTTAAATTGTCTGGAAAGGAGAAAAATACAAAAGACACGGGCAGAAAAATCTAGGCCCTTGTTATTACCCCAAAAAAGTGATTAAGAACTTGTCAATAACTACCAAACAATTAAAACATTTTATGCATTAATCCTCAGGGCAGCTAGGTGTTGCAACAGATAAAATACTGGGCCTGGAGTCAGGAAGACTCATCTTTCTGAGTTCAGATCTGGTCTCAGGTATGTACTACCTGTGTAATCCTGGGCAAATCCCTTAACTGTATTTGCCTCAGTTTCCTCATCTGTAAAATGAGCTAGAGAAGGAAATAGCAAATCACTCCATTATCATTGCCAAGAAAACTCCAAATGGAGTCATAAGGAGTTAGACACGACTGAAAATGACTAAACAATAACAATACATGTATCTACACATGCATCAAGGGCATCCTTAAAGGACAGGAAGGGAACAAGCATTTATTAAGCACCTACTGTGTGCTAAGCACTATGCCAAGTGCTTTATAATCATTGCCTCATTTGAGAAAGGAACAGACAGACTTTGACAGTCACACTGTTAACTGAAAGGTCTAAAGAATACAAGGTCCCATTTGTGTGGGATGGCTCAGGTCCCTACATAAATAAATTACTCAGAGACCTCTCAAAGTGATGACAGAAAAGAGATTTATTCGATTCTCGAGAATCTAGACAATCCTACAGCAGTTCACCTGGAGTAGGAAAGCCAAAGACAAAGAAAAGACAGTGATTTATATAGACTCTAACGCAAGTCCCCCCCCTCCCCACTGACCATTATTCTCATTAGCTGAGAATATGATCTTACATTCTAGACACAAAATCTAACCAATCCCTTTTGAAATGAAGACATTGAAGAATTAGGTAAACTTTATCCAATCATTGAGACCCTAATGTACTACATAGTTTTATATCCTTATATGGAATTATTCTGTTCTAAAAATATAGTAACCTTGAGCCTCTCAGTCTTACCTCACCCCTGGGAGAAGAACTACAATCTGAGAAGTCTTCACTAAACCTATCCCACTCACATTGAACTTATTGTTTGATAAGCACAGAAAGGTATTTGATTTAGTAAAATAAAACATTATTTTACAAGGTTCTCCTCCAACATGTCTCCTATGACTGTAAAAATCATGGGATTCCTTGAGATATGGAACAAGAGTGATGACTTTATTTGATGTCCTTCTGATTATAGATATCAAATGAGGCAGATAACAATGAGATGTGCATTTGCCCTAGGTGTTTACTGTTGTCATGGAAAACGACTACTGCAGAGTCCTAATCCTCTAAATACTTCTGTTTGTGGATGATCGGTTAATCACAAGCCCTGGAACTCTGCAGAACGACCCTCTTAAATGAGATCCATAATTATTCAAAAAGTTTGGACTAAGTATCTAAACAGAAGAAACCAAATAAATGAAGAATACTTATTGTTTAACCATGATATGTAGTTGGATGAACAATCCATAGAATTTATCCATCAATATGTTTCCTGACGCCCAGGGGATTCTAGTAAGATCAAGGACTCTATCTGGGCTCATTTGGAGCCCAGCCTATGACGATCTGATCCTAAATGGGAGCAGGGGAAGGGAAGGAGAGAATGTGGCAGTATTTATCTCTCTAGGTCTACCAGAAGTTTAAATACCAGAGAAATCTTAGGTTTACTTAGGTATGACTCATGTCCAAGAGTTTCCTGAAAATATGGGTAGCAAGATTCCTTGTGCAGGATTCAATATGCAATATGGATATGAGGAATAGGACAGCTATTTATTTTCTCTACCACAAAAAATTTTAGGATGCTAAGATTCGCAGAAACATATTAGCAAATATTCACATTAAAATATACCAAATAGCCTATGATGCTCATCCTACTTCTCTTATCTCAACAACTCATGAAATCTAGATCTCTAGAACAGCCAGAGCATGCATAGCTTTGGATTTTTTTAGCCCTGAAGGATGATCCTGGCAATGAGCACCTCCTTCAAGACCGTCTTTCTCTGTTCAGCTGATGCCTGAATCCCAAAAACTAGAATTCTTGATTCATAAAAGAGTCATCAAGGTTGGACATGTCCATTTCTCAGGAATGCTAGTCACTGACCTATGCTCAGGAAAAGAAATAGAAGACAAAAAAAGGAGGAGAGAGAGAGAGACGGGTCTGCCAAACAAACATGTTCCCAATGCAAATCACTATATCTATCTATTCTTCTGAGAAACAGAAGTTGAGGCAGCTAGAGAGTACAGTGGATAGAATGCTGGACCTGGAGGCAAAAAGACCTGAGTTCAAATCTAGCCTCTAGTACTAGCTATTTGATTTCTGTATGCCTCAGTTTCCTAATGGTAAATGGGGACAGTAATAGCATCTACTTCCCAGGGTTATTGTAATGATAAAATGAGATATTATTTGTAAAGCACTTTGCAAACCTTAAAGTGCTATATAAATATTAGCTATTATTATCATTATCATCATCATCATCATTATCACCCAAAGGGTGATGAAGAGGAACTTGGTAGATGTAACCATACTGCAACAAATTTAAAATGAGGAATTGCACAGAAGTGCTGTCATCAGAGAAATGTATGACTGGAAAAAGAGACAAGCCAGTCATGTGACCAGAGGAAGGGATTGTAAATAAATAGCTCAAATGTTCCATTGACATTTCTGTAATGTCCAGAAAATTAGATCAAGGCCACCCAACATGTCCCAATATCCTTTTGTAGTAGATTTATTAAAGGACAAGTACAAGAGTGGCACAGGATGAATAGGTTTGGATGGATTGTGACCTCCATTGTGAAAAAGTTCATTCATGTGAACTAAGTCACAAATACATTTTAGTATTGGAGCATTAATTGTCTCAGTTTCTTCACTGACTATCTGGGGTTTTCTAAGTAAACTATAAGTGTCTGCAAATAGGTATATTTTCTGATTTTTTTTTTGCTAAATGCTTTGATTAGTTTCTTTTGTCTTAGCACTTCTGGTGTTTTAGAAAATAACAGTTTCTGGAGAAAATTCCAGCATTTCTCTACTGAAAAGGATAGTAGCTCTTGGTTTTAGATATGTGCTTATGATTAAAGAAAGGCCCTTCTATACTTGTAATTCTTTAACATAAATTAGTTCTGTGTTTTATCAAAGACTTTTCTATATCTATTGAAGTAATAATATTTTATTACTTCAATATTTTATTGTTTATTTTATAAATGTGCTAATTGTTTTCCTCATATTGGAAAATCTGTTCTTCTCTGATATAAATCCAGTATGGTCAAAATAAATTCATTTTTAGACGTATTGCTATGGTCCATTTTCTAAAATTTTTTATTTTAAAAGTAGATCAACATTCGTCTCTAATATTGGTTTACAACTCTCTTTACTTTATCGCTCCTTGGTTTGTGTATCATCATAATATTTGCCTCATAAAAAGCAGTTGATGGAGTACTTCTTTTCTCTAATTATTGAGAAATTTTTTTGTATCATAGTTACTAATTGCTCTTTAAACATTTTATAGAATAATTCTCTTGCAAATACATTAAATCGTGGTTTTTTCTCCACCTAGTAGTTATTTTATTTTTTTGAGTTTTCTCTTTCTGCCATTACTTTGTAAATTTGAATATTCTACATTTTTTTGTTGTTACTTAATTTCCTTTAAATTCCCAATTTTGCTGCCATAAAATGACATATATTTGTTGTTGGTAATTCTCTTTATTTCTTTTCATTTGGTGTTAATGTAACTTGTACATTTTTTTAAAATTAGATTTGTTTAACTTTAGAAACATGAAAGTAATGATGTCATGGTTTAATCTCACTAGTTTACTTGTTTACCTTTCTTAGGTTTCTGTTGTTTAATCAGTTTGTATACCATATATACTGCTATTCACATCTAGTTTCTTTCAAGAAAAAACCCCCAGATCTCCCTTTTTGTTGAAACTCTTCTTTCCCCCATGAATAATTAAATTTAGCTTAATGGGATATGTTATTTGGGTGTACAAACATCCCATATGCTTTTTTTTGCATTATCTTATTCCAGATATCCTTTTCATTTCTCATAAAAGATTATTCTTGAGTCATTTGGATGAATTAGCCATGGTATATAAAATACTTTCTCATAGATACCTGCAATATTTTGTTATTTGATGTCGTAGCTGTGAAGATTGACTACAACATTTCCTAGTGAATTAAACTTTGGGTTAATTTATTAGCATTCTATTATTTTTTGATATCTTTTTTCAAAGTTCTAATTTCTCTTTCATCTTTGTTCTCAGTGCTTCTCTTAATTCTTTTATTGTTCTTCTGAAACATTTTGCTGATTCTTGTAATTGATTATAATTTTGGAGAGTATTCCATTAATTCTGTGGTTCTTTATTTTGTGTGTGTGTGTGTGTGATCCCTTTGGCATTTTGGTGAAGCTTATGGACCTTTTCTCAGAATAATATTTTAAAGTGAAGAAAATGAAACACAGTTTTACAAAGGAAGTCATTTAGATTGAAAGAAAGAGAAAAGAGAAAATTTTCCCCCAGCTAAGTTTATGGATCCCTTAAAATCTATCCCAGCTTAAGAACCTTTGTGTTAGTTGCTTTATTGCTTTCCCTTGTTAGGAGTTTTGCAGTCAGTTTCTTTCATTCTGTAGTAATTTTGTTCCCTGTGTTAGATCTTTTTTGATTGCTCACTTTTCTTTTGTTGTTAGTCTTTTTTCTAACTTTTAATGCCAAGTTTTTCTTGTAGTAGCTTTTTCCAACCTTCTCTTTGTACCTTACTCTGCTTACTCTACTTGGTGAATTCTTGACTCTGAGAAGACAGAGGAAGCTTGATATTTACACCATCATCTTGCTGGAAATCCCTGTCTTCAATCTCTCTTTATCTGTTGACTCTTTCTGTGGCCTACAAACATTGCCAGTTGTCTCTCATCCTTAAAGTCATTGCTGGACGTTGCCTTTCAAGCTCTCACTCTCTACCTTTCCTTCTTTTTCATAGACTAACCCCCAGAAAAATCCATCTGTCCTGACTGTTTCTACTAGTTCGTTGCTCACTTACTCAGTTATCAAGCCCTTGCCGTCTGGCTTCCAACCACATCACTCATCCAAAACTTTACTCTTCAAGATTGCCAATGATCTCTTCATTATTCAATCTGACTCCCTGTCTTTGGTCTGCATCCTTTTTGACTCGCCCATCTGCAGAATTTGACAGAGTTGACCAGTCCTTTTTGTTGCTCTCATCTTTGAGGGAAGGTGGAACAATGAATAGATAATGGATTTACTCAGCGACACTTGGGTTCCAATCCTGCCTCAACACTTACTAGTTGTGTGTTCTGGGAAAGTCACTTGATATCTCCATGTCTCAGTTTCCTCATCTATAGAATGATGATGTTTTAATCCTGTGGCCTCTATGTTCCTTTCCAGCTCCAAATCTTGGATCTTGTAATCATTCTTTGACTTAAATATCCCTGCTCCCTACTGATTCTCCTGTATGTTTGACTATTCTTTCTCAGGTTCATTCCTTTTTGAATTTTATTGTGAATTGAATAATCATCAACAAGCATAAGCATCTCAGTATGCCAATAAGAGCAAGAAGACATAGATCCTCAGGCATGGCCAATGTGTTGATTTGTTTTTATTTCTTGAATTATGATCCATTGAAGTATTTAGGATGTTTACTTAGAATAAATTCAAAAGACAAAAGAAAGATCCTATTAAATGGAAAGTTATCCTGGGAGAACAAGTTAAGGCGTTTTCCAGACCTCATAAATATTTTCATAAAGAACAGAGCTGAAATGTACTAGATATGACAAGGAAGGAAGTATCCCAAAAATGAAACAATGATTTTAACAGACAGAAATCATTGGTTCCTGATGGGATAGTCATTTACGAGTCAGTTTTCCGTGTACAGTGAGGAATTTATCTAGGAATTTTTGAACCTGAGCAAATTCATTTTCAGGATAGGAAGATTAGGGGATCAAACTGAGGGACAGATTTTTAGCCCATTGCTCACCTTTGTCTATGTGGGGGCCACGTTACCCTTCTCCCTAAATTGAATATTATGTGCAGAAGAATCATACCCCTTGCCAGAGAGCAGCCTGATGCTTGGCATCTGAAAGACTAGTTCACTGAAGTTTTCCTTTGTCCTGAGGATGGAAGTACTAAGGGGTGGGGCTGCCCAGAAAGAAATTCTTTGTCTAGGTAAGCATTTTCCTTACTCCAGAGCAGCCCTGTCCCTGTCTTTTGAGGACTAGGACCTGTGAAGTACCCTCCCTCTGTGTCCATAAAATACATTCCTTCCACAGGGAAGCAGGACTCCTGACAGGCCCTATATCTGTAGGCTGAAATTATCTGAATTAATAGAATCCCACCTTCCAACTTCCTTCTTATTACTGGTCTGTCAAGAGGCTCTGCCGTCTCTTTGCATTAGGACATACCTAGTTTGAAAAAGTCGTATATTTCAAGCAGATTCTACTCGTGTAGTCCTAATCCTAGGACTGATCTGCTAGAAACACGATTGTGCTTTCCCTCTGCTATCCTGGACAAAGGACCTGTATCAGGGAGCAAGCACACTTCCTGGGATGGCAGTTCCCGGAGCAAAGCCCTAGTGACCTTGCAGTAGTTGCGGCTCTGGTAGTCAGATGGACTACCAACTCATCAGAGCTAAAGTAAAAACCAACCTAAAATTAGAAGAAAAGATAAAGATGAGAACAAGATGCAATTATCGTATTTCCAGCTTTGTCTTTTTAAACAAGGTATAGATCAGGGATTTTTTTAGGTCTTGTCAAATTTTTAAAAAAACATTTTTATTGAAAGTTTTAAGTTCCAAATTCTGTCCCTTCTTCCTTCCCTTCCCTCCCTCTCCCTAAGATGGTAAACAATCAGATAGATGTTACACACATGCAATTATGTAAAACATCTCCTTATTAGCCATTTTGTACAGGAAGACTTGAATAAGAGAAAAAAATGAGGGAAAGAAAGTGAAAAATAGGGTGTTTCAATCTGTATCCAAATAATATCAGTTCTTTCCCTGGGGGTGGATAGCACGCTTCATCATTATTCCTTTGGGATTGTCTTGGATTATTGTCTTACTGAGAAGAGCTAAACCATTCACCGTTCATCAAACAATATTGCTGCTTCTGTGTAGAATATTTTCCTGGTTTTGTTCACTTCACTATGCATCAGTTTATGTAAGTCTGTCCAAGTTTTTCTGAAATCATCCTGCTTGTCATTTTTTATAGTGCAATAATATTCCATTACAGTCATATGCCACAACTTGTTTAGCCATATCCCAATTGATGGGCATCCCCTCAATATCCAATTTTTGGTCACCACAAAAAGAGCTGGTATAGATACTTTTTTTTTTTTAACAAATAGGTCCTTTCCCCGTTTTTTGAATGGAGTTCAGATATACACCTAGAAATAGTATTGCTGGATCAAAGGTATGTGCAGTTTTATAGCTCTTTATAGTTTCAAATTGTTCTCTGGAATGGTTGGATCAGTTCCCAACTCCATCAACAATGCATTAAAGTACCAGTTTTCCCACATCCCTTCCAACATCCAACATTTTCCTTTTTTGTCATATTAATCAATATGACAGGTGTGAGGTAGTACTTCAAAGCTGTTTTAATTTGTATTTCTCTAATGAGGAGTGATTTAGAGTATGTTTTCATATGACTATAGATAACTTTGATTTCTTTGTCTGAAAACTGCCTATTTGTATCCTTTGACCATTTATCAATTGGGGAAAAGACTTGTATTTTTATAAATTAGACTCAATTCTCTATATAGTTGAGAAATGAGGCCTTTATCAGAAATACTTATTGCTAAAAATTTCCTCCAGTTTTCTGCTTTCCTTATAATTTTGGTTGCATTGGTTTTGTTTGTGTAAAAACTTTTTAATTTTATCTAACCAAAATGATCTATTTTACATCTTGGAATGTTTCTATATCTTGTTGGGTCCTACATTCTTCCCTTATCCATATATCTGATAGAGAAATTATTCCATGCTCTCTTAATTTGCTTATGGCATCACTCTTTATATGTAAATCATGTACCCATTTTGACCTTATCTTAGTATATGATGTGACATGTGGGTCTATACCTAGTTTCTGCCATACTGTTTTCCAGTTTCCCTAAAATTTTTTTTTTTAAATAATGAGTTTTTGATCCAAAAGCTTGGATCTTTTGTTTATCTTATATTAGACTACTGTGATCATTTACTATAATGTCATTTGTACCTAACCTATTCCATTGATCCATCACTTAATTTCTTAGCCAATACAAGTTTGTTTTGCTAATTAAGATCAGTGATACTTTTTAATTTTGTTTTTAAATTAAATTTTTTTCAATTATGAAAAGTTTATTTTTTCTCTCTCCTTCTTCCCTCCCCCAACAGGGGAAAAAAAGAAAAAAAAAACCCTCTTAATAAATAAATATAGTCAAGCAAAGCAACCTCCTAGTTTGGCCACATCCAAATCTGTGTGTCTCATTCCGTGTATTAGTCCATGAAGTATATAACATTTTTCATCATCCGTCCTCTAGGATCTCAATTGATCATTGTGTTGATCTGAGTTCTTAAGTCTTTCAAAATTGTTCATAATTACAATGTTGATATTATGGTATAAATTATTCTCCCAGTTCTGTAGAGCAAGGATTCTTAAACCTGGAGTTTGTTTATATATATTATGTATCTATGTAGATATATTGCATATAGTATAATGTATATAATATTTATACATTTAGTCATAGGATTATTGCTATCTGTATTTGTAAAGGGGGCTCTCACACTGTGAGATTTCTGTACCATGATCTCTTTTGCAGAGTTGAGTATTGTTCCCCCAGAGAGTGAAAAGGATGCAAAAAAAAGACATTGATTCTACTCATCACCATTTTCTACAAAAAGTTATATAAAGTTATAAGAAAAAGATCCCAAAAGACACCCCCCTCCCAAAAAAGCAACCTCAGCTGGCAAATACTGAATCTCTCAAGTAGAATGACATGCCAGCCAAGAGCAACAGCACTTCTTTAGAATATGAAACTCATTTGTAAAACACTAAAGAGTAGGATTATGGGAAAGTATGAGCCATATCACTTAACAAAGCAGCAGAGAGAAGTAGATGGGAAAATGAGTCTGTTAAAAGCCAGAAAACTCATCCTGAGAACATTTTTAGATGAAACCAGTAGGAAGACAACAAAGAGACAAAAAATGGAACAGATCTGTCAGCATTTCTATAACAAATTTTTCATCAGTAACAAGACTAAAACCTTTACCTTTGTATTCTAATACCTCAGCTCTGTGATGTGCTATGTGAGGATAGAAACAGCATTAAAAGACCATGGGGACAGGAAAAGCAGCTGGAACAGACCAGATATGAACAGAGAAAATCTGTGCTGGAGATGACATAATTTTGAAAGCACCGGGGCATTGGTATTTGAAGATATCAAAAAATTGGAAAAAATTTGTGGATAATATCATTGCCATGCTTACTCCCTTTTCCCTCTCCCAAGGCAAACATGAGGCTATCCTAGAAATTTGTTTGTATTTCTAATTTTTCATCTCTTTGAAATATTTATGAGAATGATCTACAGATGCACTGAAGGAATGTTTGATTGAAGGATAACTGAAACAGGCTTTGGTAAATAATTTTTTAAAAATTTAATTAATTTATTTGTTTTCAGTTTTCAACAGTCACTTCCATAAGTCTTAAGTTTTCTTCCCCTACCTCTCCCTTCCCTCCCCAAGATGGCATGCAATCTTATGTAGGTTCTACACATACATTCTTATTAAACACATTTTCACTTTAGTCATGTTACATAGAAGAATTAAAATGAATGGAAGAAACCATGAGAAAAAACAAAACAAAACAAAACATACCACAAGAGAAATAGTTTGCTTCATTCTGTATTCTGATTCCATAGTTCTTTCTTTGGATGTGGATGGCATTTTGCCCCAAGAGTCCTTTGGGCATGATTTAGGTCCTTGCATTGCTGTGAAGGGCTTAGTCTGTCAGAAAAAGTCCTTGCACACTGTGGCTATTACTGTGTAAATGTTCTCCTGGTTTTGCTCATTTCACTCAGCATCAGTTCATATAAGTCTTTCCAGGCTTTTCAGAAGTCTGACTTCATCATTTTTTATAGCACACTAGTATTATAATACATTAATATACCACAACTTGTTCGGCCATTCCCCAATTGATGGGCATTCCCTCAATTTCCAGTTCTTGGCTTTTGGTAAATAATTTTTTAAAATCTTTTTTCCCTTAAATTTTCTTTTTTTAATTATTAATATGGTGAGCATTGACAAACAGGAACATTTTTACATAAAAAGGACAAAAAAGAGGGATGTATATGAAGCTATGAATATTATTAATCCTTATTATTTCTTTGTGAAGCATGTATTAAATTTAACATGTTAGTACCAACACTGCCTTGTTTGTGTCCCCTTCAAACTTCTCTCTTCTGTGAATTCTAAAAAAAATGTTTCACTGACACTTTTTTCTTTTTTTAATCTCCTTCCCTTCTTCCCATTCTCTCCTATAATTTCCTCCATTATCCAAAATAAAAACTTTCCTTTGTAATAAAATATGTATAATTCAGCAAAACAAATTCTCCGATCAACTGTGAAAATACATGCTTTGCTCTGCATCTCTAGTTCATCATTTCTGTATCAAGAGGTGGGAAACATGCTGAACCATCATTCTTCTGGAGTTGTGATTGGTTATTGCATTGGTCAAAGTTTTAAGCTATGCAAAGCTGTTTTCCTTTAGAATGTTGTTGTCATTTTATAAATTGTTCTAGTTTCTGCTCACTTCACCCTGCATTAGTTCATAAAAGTTTCCCCAGTTTTCTCTGAATCCATCTGATTCATCATTGTTTATGGCACAATAATCTTCAATTAAATTCATAAACTAGATATTATTTTTCTCCAATTGATAAGCACCCAATTTATTTCCAATTCTTTGTTACAAAAATGTCAGATGATTTTCAGTAGCAGACCGTATCTTCACAGTCTTAAAATTGATTAAAAGGTATAAGGCAGTAGACGTCAAACTGAAATAAAAGTGGAGACCACAAAACTGTACATAAGGATTCCTCAAGGCCACCTATTGACTTAGAAAGCCACATATTAACGTTATTATTCTATTTTAATTTATTTTGTCAAATATTTCCCAATTACATTGTAATCTGATTTTGCCCTCACTTCAGAGTATTGAGACCATTATGCATTTGACACCTCTGTATAAAGTGTACAAGACCACATGGTGTTTATTATTTGTTAATAATTTTAAAAGCATTTGACTTAGTAGAACAAAGTATACATAAAGTTTATCCTCCAGTGAGTCGTCTCCTATGTATGTGTTAAGATCATACAAGTTTCCAGGATAGGTACAAGAAGAGAGAAAACTTTGTTCAGAGTTCCTCTTTGTCAACATCAGGTAAGGTATACAAGAGAGTGATGTATGCTCTCTAAAAGTGTTTACCTTTATCATGGAGGATGACACTGTGCAAGTTTAAATGGAGAACAGATGCTGGAATCTTCCAGTATTCTTGTTGGTTAATGACATTTTATTGATTGCATCATCCCCTTCAATCAGATTCATGCCTGAGTGTTGCCCAGCCTAACGTCACTTGATCTGGTCATATAAGCCCATCAATGGGAATGTGCCAGGAATCCCCTCATACCAGCTCATGCAAACTGATTATTCACTTTTCTGTGTAACCATTTTCACCTTGGAAATTGGCAAGTGTTATAATCAGGCCTTGATTTATTGTTTTGTTTATTGTGTAGAAGACTTTAGAAAGTGCTGGAGAAGATGTTAATAATGCAGATTAAACTTAGAAGTGTGTCATGTACATTTTCTTTTGGAGAACTAGTGATCAAATATTTACCAGCACACCCCTGACCATAGACTTTGCTGTTTGAGAGACTGAGACTGGAGGATATCTTGAGTCCAGGACTTACCAGCTTCAGTATGCCATACACACAGGGCATCTATACCAGATTTGGAATTAACATAGTAAGCCACTGGGCATGGGGAAACACCAGATTGTTTAAGAAGGGGTGAACTGTCTCAGGTTGGAAACAGAACAGGCCAGAACTCCCATGCCAGTCAGTAGTGGTATTGTGCCTGTGAATGGGCACCATACTCCTAGCTGGGCAAAATCGTGAAATGGGGTTGAGGTAGGAGACACCTATATTTTTTAGTAACAGTATGGAATAATGGGGAGAACTCTGGATTTGAAATCAAGAAGACTTGGTTCCAAATGTCATTTTACATACTTAACCAACTATGTGACCTTAGACAAGGTTCCTGTTTCCTACAGTATAGAATGAAGGAAGTGGGATGGTTCTGTGAAAGACCTATAGGAAAAACCAAATGGCTGAAGAATGCCCAATTTCCATAATAGGATATGAAGTTGGATGAATAGCCCACCGAGTTAACTCTAATAGGACTTTTCTCTTGGATAGGTCTTTCATTTGGACAATATGGTAGACAATATGAATAAAAGGAAGAGTTAACCCTAGATTTTATATGGAAGATTGTACAGTGCTCTCATTCATCCCATGCTGTGTCTTGAATAGCAAAAACTCCATTTTTTTAAAATTTTTTTTTATTATTTTTTTTATTTTTTAATGTTTAACAATCACTCCCATACAATTGCGATTTTATCCCCCCCACCTGCCCCCCACTACCCCCCTCCCTCCCCACGACTGCATACAATTCTGTATAGATTCTACATATACTTTCCTATTGAGTATATTTTCACTATAGTCATGCTATGTAGTCAGACTAAGATGAATGAAAGAAATCGTATAACAAATCAGAACATGATACACAAACACATACACATACACAGACATGATCTGCTACATTATGTGAGTGACTTCCATATTTCTCTCTCTGAGTGTGGCAGGCATTTTGCCTTGAGATCCTCCATTGGGATTTTTTTTTTTTTGGTAAGAAGTTCTTGTGTTATTACAAAATTCTAAGTCTACCAGAAAAAACTCTCACATACTGTGGTCGTTGCTGTGCATAAAGTTCTCCTGGTTCTGCTCCTTTCACTCAGCATCAGGTCATATAAGTCCTTCCAGGCCTCTCTGAAGTCTTCTTGTTCATCATTTCTTATGTCACAATAGTACTCCATTACATTCATATACCACAATTTATTCAGCCATTCCCCAATTGATGGACATCCCCTTGACTTCCAGTTTTTGTCAACTACATAGAATGCTGCTATAAATATTTTTGTACATGTGGGACCCTTTCCCATTTTTATGATCTCTTGGAGATACAGTCCTAGTAGCGATATTGCTGGGTCAAAGGGTATGCACATTTTTGTAGCCCTTTGGGCATAGTTCCAAATTGCTCTCCAGAATGGTTGGATGCGCTCGCAGCTCCACCAACAATGAATTAGTGTTCCAACTCTCCCACATCCTCTCCAGCATTTATCATTTTCTTGTTCTGTCATGTTTGCCAATCTTATAGGTGTGATGTGGTACCTCAGAGTTGTTTTGATTTGCATCTCTCTAACCAATAGTGATTTAGAGCATTTTTTCATATGATTATAGATAGCTTTAATTTCTTCCTCTGAAAATTGCCTGTTCATATCCTTTGACCATTTATCAATTGGGGAATGACTTATATGATTATACATTTGGGTCAGTTCTCTATATATTCTAGAAATGAGGCCTTTATCCCCGAGCTTAGCTGTAAAAATTCTTTCCCAATTTACTACATCCCTCCGGATTTTGGTTGCATTGCGTTTGGTTGTGCAAAAACTTCTCAGTTTAATGTAATCAAAGTTATCCATTTTGCATTTCATAATGCTTTCTATCTCTCCTTTAGTAAAGAATTCTTCCCTTCTCCATAGATCTGATAAATACACTATTCCTTGCTTCTCCAGTTTATTCATGGTATCAATCTTTATACCTAAATCATGTACCCATTTGGACTTTATTCTTGTGTACGGTGTCAGGTATGGGTCTATGCCTAATTTCCGCCACACTGTTATCCAGAAAAACTCCATTTTTTAAAGCCTCAACTTCTTTTGGATGTGCTATATGGCTAAAAATCATAGAACGCTTTAACCTCCAAAGAATCAAAATTACAGATGATCCAAAGGGTAGCAAAGAGATTCAGGGTAGGTGTAAATAGTCTGTGAGTTTTGTTTTGTTTTTTTTTTAGCCAGGAATGATTAGTTCACAAAAAAAAGAGTAAAAGATATCTTGAAGGAAATGTATGTTTGGAAAACCACATGGACTTGTGATATATTGAGAGCCAGGAAAAAGAGATACATGGCCTGAGTACTGTCCTGGTACCCAGAGTATGCAAAAAGACCTAGAGAAAGACTAGCTAGTTGGGATAAGTGCTTTTTGGAAGACTCTGGGGAGACATGGGCAAGGGTCACAAAGGATGTGAAAGAATGAATGGTTTTGGATATGAAATGGTGGAACCTTTTAAGTATAAACAAATTGTATAAAATAAATACTGTTATCATCAGTTTAAATTTATCTTGCATTTTAGGGCTTACAAAGCTGGTTCAAATTCATTATCTCATTTTATTCTTGTAATAGCTCTGTAGTGAGCCAGTTAGTGTAAGTATTGTAATCTGCCTTTTATAGAAATGAAACTGAAGGCTAAAGAAATTAATGATAAAAGAGTGCTTTTTTATGCAAGCCTATTTCCTGTTCTTTTTTGTGTTTATTACAATGTTTGTGTTTCTTAAGTTTACAGTAAAAAAAAAGAAAGAAAGTTTAACATAAAAAATGATGACTTGTCAGTGTCCAATTCCCAACCTGGGTCTACTGACACTCCAAGCCAGGACTTTTTCATGTGTATAGATATATAAAATAATCTAATTTATATATACACTTTATATATAAAATAATCTGATTTATATAACACTTTCTAACCTAGACTTGAACCTGCATCTCCTTAATCCTGGGATATTTTTTACTCTGCTGCCTGTTTTTATTCTTCCTATAAAACAATTGCATTATGATCCTCTGAACCCCTAGTTTTGGCATTTTTGTCTCCTTTTGGGCTTTCCTAGGTCTATTTCAAGGTTGGGTTACCTCCTGTTTTCTCTTCTCTCACCATGCATTCTTCACTCTTTCCTTTCTCTCTTTCATTCTCCTTTTCATTAACTCCTCATTTCTTCCCCCCTCCTCTGCTCCTGAGCTCCTATTACCTTTCACATCATTTTCCTCCATTTTGTTTATCTTCCCCAGGCCTTGGGATTTGCAGCCAGATGGTCTGGAAATAGCCTTGACCTGGGAATCAGGGAATTGGATTTTAGTCCCTACTCTTTCATTAAATCACTTTGTGACTTTGGTTAAGTCATGTCCTCCTTCAGAGCCCCAGTTTCTTCCCCTGTAAAGTGAGGATATTGGATCAGATAAGACATTTTT
Source organism: Notamacropus eugenii (assembly GCF_028372415.1). Taxonomy (NCBI): domain Eukaryota; kingdom Metazoa; phylum Chordata; class Mammalia; order Diprotodontia; family Macropodidae; genus Notamacropus; species Notamacropus eugenii. The sequence continues at coordinate 422,257,216 of NC_092874.1, forward strand.
AAGGTCTTTAGATAGATTTTTCAGGGTCCACAAATTTAAAGACATTATTTTGAGAAGTCCATAAGTTTCACCAGATTGTCCATGACCATTTGCAACAACAACAAAGTTTAAGGGAGGAAATGAAGGGGATTAGATGATTTCTAAAGTTGTTCATTACTCTGTGCTGTGTGGTGGTATTGTTTCCCTAACTCTCTCAAATACTTCCAGATCCACTGGTTAATTAATACCTGAAACTGCTCTCTAATAACTTCACTTGTTATTTTATAAGGTTTTTATTTCTTGAAAAATGAAAATTAAGGAGTAATATTTTAACTTATTATCAGCCACCTTATATTTCAGTGTGTAGGAGTTTGAGGACCTTTTCTAAAGGGTCAAGGTCATTCCTTCTTAATTGCACCTGAGTTACTTTTAGCCTATGACAAAGGTACACTAAGTTGTGCTATAAACTTAACTCTGAATAATTGCCTTGATGTTATTAACTGATCAAGTAGGTCTGATCTAATAAGTGCAAGTTTAGAATTGTAACTGTAGTTGCAGATTTCTGCAAAAATCTCTACCCATAAAAAGTTCATTTCATTCAGTTGCCAAACAGCTGTGAAAAGCTGGTGGAAGTATGTACTTGATTTTGACAAAATATTCCTGTGGGTTCAGAATTTTTGATCTTCTAAAACAATGGTTACATGACAGAACAGTCCATGGTCTCTTTGCTCCTTCAAGGTATTTGATAGATTTTTTGAGTGCTAAGTGTTGATGGCAGAAATAAGTTTTTCCTGCTCTCTTCAGGCTTTGAGAGGAGAATTAGAAGGTCTTTGGTGACCCAAGGTGAAACTGGGGCTATTAATGAGGAAAGACAAAGGCAGGGTCAGGCGTATAGAAAGAGAAAAGATAAGGCTGGTTGATTTCATCATTTTTATCTCCCAATACTTTCCTTTCTCTCCTCTGATGTTACTACTACTAGAGCATAAGGCCCTCATCACCATGTGCCTGGACTCCCTTCCTCAAGCCTGTCCCCCTCCCATCTCTCCTCCATTCAGCTGTCAGAGCGACCTTCTCATAGCATAGGTTTGACCATGTCATTCCTCTAGTCAGTAAACTCTAGTATTGCTCCCTAGTATTTCTAAGATCAGTGATAAAATCCTTGGATTTTCTCTTAAAGCACTTAAAAATTGGAAACTCTTCTTACTCTCTACCTTCCCAGTCATCTTACACCTTACTCCTCTTCATGAACTTTCCAGTCTGGTGACACTAACCTTTTTGCTATTTCTTTCCATCTCTCCACTATGCTCATTTGCATTGGTTTCCCTGTGTCTGGAATAATGTCTCTCCTCAGCCCAGTCTACTAAAGGCCCATCTTTTGCAAGAAGCCTATGTGCATCTCCCTTAATACTAGCACCTTCTCTTTGAGATGACTTGCAAGTACTTATGTACATATCTTGTTTGTACATAGTGGTTCACATGTTGCTTCCCCCGTTAAAAAGTGAGCTCTTTGAATTTTGAAAATTGAGATGCAAATTTATAAGAAAACAAGTCATTAACCAATTGATAAATAGTCAAAGGATATGAACAGTTTTTAGATGAAGAAATTAAAGCTTTCTATAATCATGTAAAAAATGCTCTAAATCACTACTGATTAGAGAAATGCAAATTAAAACAACTCTGAGGAACCACCTCACACCTATCAGATTGGCTAACATTATAAAAAAGGAAAATGATAAATGTTGGAGAAGATGTGGGAAAATTGGGACACTAATGTGTTGCTGGTGGAGTTGTAAACTGATCCAACCATTCTGGAGAGCATTTTGGAACTTTGCCCAAACAGCAATCAAACTGCATACCCTTTGATCCAACAATACCACTGTTAGGTCTGTATCCCAAAGATACAGATACATTTTTTCCAAAAATGTAAAAGGATCCACATTTACAAAAATATTTCTAGTAGCTCTTTTTGTGGTGGCAAAGAATTGGAAATTGAGGGGATGCCCATCAATTGGGGAATGGTTGAACAAGCTGTGGTATATGAATGTAATGTAATACTATTGTGCTATAACAAATGATGAGCAGGTGGATTTCAGAGGAAAATGGAAAGTCTTAAAAGAATTGATACAGAGTGAATTGAGCAGAACCAGGAGAACATTATACACAGTAACAACAACATCGTGTGATGATCAACTATGACAGACTTAACTCTTCTCAATCCAATCCAATCTCAATACATTGATCCAAGACAATTTCAAAAGACTTATGATGGAAAATACTAACCATATCCAGAGAATGTCCAGAGTCTGAATGCAAATGGAAGCATACTATTTTCACTTTTTGGGTGGTTTTCCCTTTTGTCCTATTTCTTCTTTCACAACATGACTACTGTGGAAATATGTTTAACCTAATTGCACGTGTATAACCCATATCAGATTGCTTGCTGTCTTGGGGAGAGGGGAAGAACAGAAGGAGGGAGAAAAATTTGGAACTTAAAATCTTATAAAAAATGAAAGTTGAAAACTATCTTTACATGTAAGTGGAAAAAAAATACTGCTTACCAAAGAAAAGAAAAGAAAAATTGACTCAATTTTCTTTGTATCTCCTCCAGTACTTAGCACAGAGTCTGACATTCAGCAAGTACTTAATAAATGCTTGTTGACTTGACTTGCTAAAGTCTGGATAGCCTTCCACTGCTTCATTGATTTCATGCTGTGAAGATCACAGTGGAATTCTTGGAAGTTCTACAGATCTTTGGGCCTAGGCAAAGTCTGAAATGAATTAGACCATGAACAGTGTGTATCAACAGTAATGGCTTACTTTAATAAAAATAATTTTGTACTGATACATCTTTTTATATCATCTGTATTTGCTTATGTATCCCTGTCTCTCTCCATTGTCTTCCCAGAGAGGCATCCCCTGTAACAAAAAAAATTAAAAAGTGGACAAAAAACAGTTAAAAAACTAATATATAGAAAAGTTTGATGTTATATGCAGTTTTCCATACCCATAGTCCCCCACTTCTTCAAAGAGGGGACAGGAAATATAACTCGTTTCCTTTTCAATCACTTAGCAAGTTGTGTTACACAGAACACAAATACACATGTTTATTTGTATCTATATGTGTATATGGAGCAGGTTACATTGATTATATCAGCTACTTAAAAGTGATTACCTTTATTAGATAAGAATACTTTTTTAATTTAACTTTTTTTCTCAATTACATGTGAACAAAATTTTTTAACTTTCTTTTTTAAATTTTGAGCTCCAAATTCTCTCTCTCCCTTTCCCTTGAGAAGGCAAGCAATTTGATATAGATTATACATGGGCAGTCATGCAAAACATTTCCATATTAATAATGTTGCAGAAGAAAACGCATCTCTCCAAAAACAAAACAACTCAAAAATAATAAAGTTAACAAAAGGTATGCTTCAATCTGCATTTAGTTCTTTCTCTGGAGGTGAATAATATTTTTCATCATAAGTCCTTTTGAATTTTCTTGGCTCATTGTATTGCTGAGACTGGCTAAGTCATTCACAGTTGATCATCACACAATATTCTCCTGCTTCTGTTTATTTCACTTTAATTTTCTCCCTCAATTACATATAAACATAGATTTTTTTAACATTTGTTCTTAAATATTTTGAGTTCCAAATTCTCTCTGCTTCTGTACAATGTTCTCCTGCTTCTGTTTATTTCACTTTAACTTTCTCCCTCAATTTCACATAAACATAGATTTTTTTTTAACATTTGTTCTTAAATATTTTGAGTTCCAAATTCTCTCTCCTTTCCTCCCCTTCCTTGAGAAGGCATCCAATTTGATATATGGATTGTACATGTGCAGTCATGCAAATCATGGCAAAAAGAAAATGCAGACCCCAAACCCCAAGAATAATAAAGTAAAAAAGAAGGCTTCAATCTGCGTTCAGATTCCATCAGTTCTTTTTCTGAAGGTGGATAGCATTTTTCTTTTTGTTTGATTTATTTTTCATTTTTAACATTCTTTTATAAGGTTTTGAGGTCCAAAATTTTTTCCCCTCCCTCTCTAAAACCTCCCCAAGAAAGCATGCAATCTGATATAGGCTCTCCATGTACAATGATATTAAACATATTTCCACATTTCTCATGTTCTGAAAGAAGAATCAGAAGAAAAGGGGAAAATCATAAGAAACAAAAGAAAAAAAGAGAAAATAGTATGTTTTCATCTGCATCCAGACTCCATAGTTCTTTCTCTGGATGTAGATAGCATTTTCCATCATGAATCTTTTGTAATTGTCTTAGATCATGGTATTGCTGAGAAGAGCTAAGTCTGACAAAGACGATCATCATACAATATTGCTGTTACTGTGTACAATGTTTTCCTGGTTCTGTTCTTTTCACTTTGCATCAGTTCATGTAAGTTTTTCTGAAAGCATCCTGCTCTTTATTTCTTATAGCAGAAAAGCACTCCACCACACCACAATCACAAACCACAGGTTGTTCAACCATTCCCCAATTGATGGGCATTACCTCAGTTTCCAGTTCATTATCACTACAAAAACAGTTGCTATAAATATTTTTGTTTGTAAAAGTCCTTTCCCCTTTTCTTTGATCTCTTTTGGGGTACAGACCTAGTAGTGGTAGTGCTGGATCAAAGGGTATGCACAGTCTTATAGCCCTTTGGGCATAGTTCTAAATTATTCTCCAGAATAGTTGGATTATTTCACAATTCCACCAACATGGTGGTAGTGTCCCTATTTTTCCACATCCCTTGCAATATTTGTCATTTTTCTTTTCTGTCTTCCTAACCAATCTGATAGGTGTGAGGTGGTACTTTTGGAGTTGTTTTAATTTGCCTTTCTCACCACACACACACACATTGATAGGCCTCACATGGGAGCCCATTAAGGGAAGCTTACTTAGGGGAAGTTTGCTTATAGGAAGATTTTCACACCTTTTGCTAATTTCTAATTAGGCACAGAGTCTAGAGGGTTGTGATGCCTTCTGGCCCTGAGAAGTGTATGTATGCTCTGAGTTGGTATTTTGCTTTGGGGGCATGCTTTTGAGAGGACCTTGTGATTCCCTGGATGAGACTCCGAGTGGCTGCTATGTTCAGATCCCTGCCTGCTCAGATGTAAAGGTTCTCTCAATCCAGGGATGTATGTAAAGTGTATGGCAATATTGCTTTGATTCAGTCAGTAGAGCCATATCTGTTGGTCTTTATTTCTCTGTTTATATTTTCTCTTTGTATTTTCTCTGAAGTTCAGGATGCTGACTTTTTCCCCAAACTAGTGAATGTAATTTAAAAAAAAGATTGTTGATCCCTTAGACAGCTATCTTTCCTAGTAAAGCTGATCTAAGAGCCTGTGCTAGCAGCCATCCTGGGTATGCCAGGGTGGTTGCCTTTACAACTTACTGTAAAATTTTTTCTCCCCAGTTTTCTGCTTTCTGATAAGAATACTTTTTGATGAAATTGAACAACTAGAACGAGGTCTATGTACTTCTTTGAATCAATCAAAGCCATTATATGATCAAGCCATACCCTAAGACAGAGGTTCCCAAACCTAATTGACCTAATGCCTCCTCTAAAAAAAATTACTCAGTGCCCCTTTGGAAATCTTTTTTTAAACCCTTTAATGTTTTTTTAATTTGCATCATTTAAAAAATATAAAGTATTTTAAAATGAAGCATCTTAAATTTAATAATTTATTGTACATTTGTTTTATTCCTGCATCGAAATGTTGAAGATACAATGTTGTATCATGTAACTACATAGTATCCTATTGTAAACAAGTCATGACACACACATATTCCTACCGGTGTATGCTGGACTTCCCAAAAATGTGCCACACTCTTGCCTGCCAACACCTGCTTGTTAAGACTTGTCAGTGGACTTGACCACTGATCACGTATAATTTGCATTTTGTTTTTATTTGGAAAATAATGTGATTGCTATGACTTTAACTCTGTTACACAGTGAGTAAAACATGTATGAATGCTTTTCAAAATTTTCTTTTGCTTCTTTCGTTATGCTTCTACTGCCCCCTTGTTTTTATTCAATGTCCCCTATTACATCCAAAGCTACTACCTCCCCCCTGGATTGTTCCGGTGCCCCCCAGGGGGTGGCATTGCCCACTTTGGGAACCTATGCCTTAAAGATTAAAAAATTTATTTCAATTGGCAAACATTTTTCTTTTCCCTCACCACTGACCTCTTGACCTCCTCTCCATGAAAACTCATGTAACAAAAATGCATACTGAAGCAAAAAAAATTACCATCCTGGCCATATCCAAAAATGTATGTTTAATTTTGTTGATCAGCTCTTGATCAGGAGATGGGCAGCATTCTTCATCAAAGGTTCTCTGGAATTGTAATTGGTAATTGCACTCATCTGTGTTCTTAAGTTTCAAAGTTGTCTTTACCATCTTGCTTTTGTTGGATAAATTAGTCTCCTGGTTCTACTCACTTCACTGTGTCTCAGTCCATACAGGTACTCCCAGATTTCTCCCAGGTTTCTTCTTCATTTCCTACTGGACAATATTATCCCATCACACTTGTATAACATACTTTGTTCAGCTGTTCCCTAACTGATGGGCCATCCCCTTAGTTGCCACAACAACAACAACAACAACAACAACAACAAAAAACTGTTATAAATATTTTTGTGTATTTAGTCACTTTCCTCTTGCTTGTTTCTCTTTGGATGTGTAGGCCCCCAGAGGTGATATTGCTCGGACAAAAGGTATGCACACTTTACTATCTTTTGGGGTATGGTTCCAGATTGTGTTTCAGATTGACCCAACTATTTACAGCTCTACAAAGAGCATTGATGTGTCTGTTTTCCCATAATCCTTTCAACAGTTACTATTTTCTGTGTTTGTGAACTTTGCCAGTCTGATAAGTATGCGATGAACCTCACAGTTGCTTTAATTTGTGTTTTTTCTAATTATTAGTTATTTGGAACATTTTAAAAATATTGCTATAGATCTCCTGAACGACTTCTCTTGAGAATTTCCTGTTCATATCTTTAGACATACCAATTAGAGAATACCTCTTATTCTTATACGTTTAAATTAATTTCTTATATATCTTGTAAATGAGACCTTTTTCACTGAAATTTGCTTTAAATACCCTCCTCTCCCAGCTAACTGTTTTCCTTTTTAATCTTAGCTACGTTGTTTTGTTCATGCAAAAATTTTTAATTTTGTTTAATCAGAATTGTCCATCATCTCTTTCATAAACCTTTCAGTCTCTTCTTTTGTCATGAGCTCTTCCCCATCTATAGATCTGAAAGGTATTTTGTTGTTGTTCCTCTAACTTGTTTATGATGTGACTTTTTACTTGTAGGTCATCTATTCACTTGGAATTTATCTGGTATTTGGTGTGGGATATTGGTCTAAGCCTAATTTCTGCCAGACTTGTACAATTTTCCCAGTATTTTTGCTAAAGAGAGTCATTACTCCAGTAGTCAGGGTCTTTGAGTTTATGAAACATGAGATTGCAGTGTTTACTTCTGTCGGCTGTGTACCTGATTTGTTCTAATGACTAATCTCTATTTTTAAATTAGTTCTCAGTTTTTTTATGATATTTATAGTATATAGTTTATAGTATATATATACTATATGTATAGTATATATTTATATGTAGTATTTATAGTATAGTTTGTGATCTGCTAGGTGTATTGTTAATCTCTTTTTGCATAATGGGAAGATCTTTCCCATACAGTAATAGACCCATAGACTTGAGTCCCATGGAGGCCTGCGTCACATGAGGCTGTGGTGGGAAGAGCTTGCCAAACAGGTGGGACAGGAAGGGTGGAGCAGAACTGAGAGGAAGTCAGATACAGCAGTTAGAGCTGAGAGAGAGAGAAAGAGAGGGGAAGCAGGCAGCAAGCTGTGAGTGTTCATTTGTGACAAGGCCCTAGTAGGGGGAAAGCTTGAGGGATGGTGGTATCCCCTGCATTGTGATTGTGTGTAGATTTATTTGTTGCTATGATGGATTTGGCTTTCTGGTGTTTAAATGTTTTGGTTCTGTCTTCCATGTGGAGAGTCTGTTACATTTTACAATTCAGAATTATGGCACCGTAGGTGCTGTCAATATCACATGGGCGCTACGCTAGGCCTCCTGTTTTCCCTCTTTTTTCCTTTGAGATGTATGACATTTTATTCCTCCAAATAGATTTCATTATTGTTTTTTTCTAGTACTACAAAATAATCTTTTAGCAATCTGTTTGGGATAGCACTGAATAAGTGTTAATTTAGGTAGGATAGTCATTTTTGGCTCTGCCTACTGATGAACAATTAAAATTTCTCTACTTATTTAGGTTTGTCTGTTTCTGTAAAGAATGTTTCATAGTTGTATTCATATATTTCATGTGTGTATCTTTGCAAATAGATGGCCAAGTACTTTAGACTATCATTATTTTAAATGGAATTTTTCTTTCTACGTCTTCCTTTTAGATTTTGTTGATAGTGTACGGATACCGTGATAATTGAGATAGATTTATTTTATATCTTGCAACTTTGCTGAAGTTATTTTAATTGCATTTCAGTTGACAAGCATCCTCCAAGTTTTTATCATATCATCTGTAAAAAGTTATACTTTTGTTTCTTCTTTGCCAATGTTTATTCCCTCAATTTATTTTTCTTGTCTTAATGCTGTAGTTGGCATTATATCAAATAGTCATCAGTCAAAAGTCTTCATTACTAAACCCCTTATGTTATTAGAAAGGACTCTAGTTTATCCTTATTAAATATAAAGCTAACTCTTGGTTTTAGAAATTCTATCAACACATTAAACATAGATTCAGTTATTCCTATGTTTTCCAATGAAACATTTTAAAACATTTTAAAAATTATTTAAAAATTTTTTATTGATTTTTTTTGTCACCAAAGTTTCTCCTCATATCCCTTCCCCTCCCCATTTTAGAGAGCTACTCCATATATCAAATATTTTTAAAGAAAAAAAAACAGAAAAAGGAAAAAAAAATCAGTCAAACAGATCAATAGATAGAAAATACATGTAGTGTACCATTCCCATGGACTTCCCATCTCTGCAAAGAAAAGGGATAGGGGTATCTTCTCCCAACTCTTCTTTTTGTAATTTTGCAACATTCTCTTTTGACTGTTTTGTGTATGTTTGTTCCTTTTATATTATTATAATACTTGTGTATAGTATTTTCTTGGCTCTGGTTACTTCAATCTGCATTAAATCTTTCTCTGTATTAATCATATGTTTCACTTCTTACAGTACAATAGCATTCCATTACATTTATATAACCACACTTTGTTGAGCTCATCTCCAGTTAATGGGCATCTATTTTGTTTCCAATTCTTTGCTATCATAATTAGTGCTGCTATAAATATTTTGTTGTATATGGGGACTTTCTTCTTAAAAATAACCTCTTTGAAGTGGAAACTTGGTATTGGAATTCCTGGATCAAAGTGTAAAGATGTTTTAGTCACTTCATTTTCTTAATTCCAAATTGCTTTCCAAAATAATTATTGATTCACAACAACATCAATGATAATCAATGTGGTTATCTTCCTACAACCCCTTCCATATTGACTCTTTCTATCTTTTGTAGTCTTTGTCAATTTGCTGTTTCTTAGTTGTTTTTTAAACATAGACGGGTGTTGTATTTTGTCAAAAGCCTTTTCTGTATCTGTTGTCATAATCAAGTTTTCTTTGTTCTTGTTATTGACATTCCTCAGTCAAACTGAGACCTTAAAAAAGGCCGAGGTCTGCCACTGCATCCAGGGCCATGCCTCCTGATCTCTGTCTTGCCACTGGACCCAGATGGCTCCGGAGGAGAAAGTGAAGCCCTCTCTCACTTAAATCCAATTCACAGGCATCACCTCCCTGATGTCCTGGTCTTCTTCAAGAACTCAGTACAAACAACGACAACAGTACTGACATGGTCACATTAATTATTCCTCTAATACTGAACCAATTCTGCATTCCCGGCATAAAATCAATGTGTGCATGGTGTATAATCTTTGTTATATGCCATTGATGCCTTTTTGCTTTTATTTTATCAAAAATTTTTTGTATCAATGTTTATTAGGAATTTTGGTTCATAATTTTCTTTTTGTATTGATCCTTCCTGGTTTATATATCAAGCCCATATTTGTATCATAGAAAGAATCTGGTAGAATCCCCCCTTTTGTTTGGCAAAACAGTTTGTATAATATTGAAATTGTTATTTGAATATTTGACAGAATTCACTTGTAAATCTATCAGGATCCTAGATTTTTTTCCTTTGGTATTTTATCTATGACTTATTAAATTTCTTTTCTTGAGATAGAATGATTTAAATTCTCTATTTATTATTTTGTTAATCTGCATATTTTATATTTTTTGCAAATATCAATCCATTTCATTTAAGCTGTTATTTTTGTTGGTATATATTTGTACCAAAATAGGTTCTAACAATATCTGTTATTTCTTTTATTTAATCAGAATTGTCCATTATCTCTTTCATGAGCCTTTCAGTCTCTTATTTTGTCATGAACTCTTCATTTAAAATTTTGTTTTGGTCTTGCCAATTTGGTTTTCTTCTTTTTTTCCCTATCAACTTATCTAGTGGCTTGTGTATTTTTAAAAAAGCTTCTATTCTTATTTATTATTTCAAAAAATTATAAATTTTATTATTTTGCTTTATAATTTTCAAGATTTTATGTTGGAATTCAAATGGTTTTTTATGTTAAAATTTTTTTTTAGGTTTTTTGTTCTTGTTGCCCACTTAATGGATTTGTTCTTTCTTTTTTTTGTTCATGAAAATGTTTAGCAATATAAATTTTCCCCTAAACATTTTTACATGTTGTATCATTATTGTTATTATGCTTAATAAAATTTCCTATTATTTCTATAATTTGTTCTTTGATCCATAAGCGATTTAGCATCAAGTTATTAAGTCTCCAGATGAATAATCATTTCTTCGATAATTCTTTAATGGATATGTTTTTATTTCATAAAGGATGTGTTTAATATTTCTGCTTTTCTGTATTCATTTGTGATGTTTTTATGCCCCAAGATAGGGTTAATTATTGCAAAGGTACCATAAATGGATGACAAGTATGTGTACTCCTTTCTATTTCTATTTAATAATTGCCCATGATCTGTCTATCTAAGTTTTCTAAAATTCTTTTTAGGTTCCATATCATTTATGTTTGTAGATTTTTCTAACTTTGAAAGGGGTTACATTGGGAGTACCTGACTATTTTTATTTATTTCTCACTGTAACTCATTTAGCTTTTCCTTTAAGTATTTAGATGCTATGCCATTCAGTTCATATATGCAAAATATTGAAATTAATTAACTTGTTACCCTTTAGCAAAATGTAGTTTCCCTCTTTATCTCTTTTAATCAAATCTTTTTCTTTTTTTTTGATGTTGCCTTGCTACCCTTGCTTTATTGAGTTTAACTGAAGCATAACAGATTTTGCTCCAGTTTCTTATTTTAACTTTGTGTATGTTTCATATGTGTTTCTTGAAAACAACAAATTTTTGGAATCTGCTTTCTAATCCATTCCACTAGGCTCTTCCTTTTTATGGATGAATTAATCACTGTTACAGTTATAATTGTTAGTTGCTTATTTCCTTCCATCCTATTCTATTATACTTTTTTTTTTTTTTTTGCCTTTTTACTCCCTGCCCCTTCTTTACAAAGAAGAGTGTTGTGAGATATGAGTGTGTTCACTACCTATGCTCTGTGGAATCATCTTTTGCTCCCTCTGCCCTCTTTTCTTCCCTTCATCCAGAGCCCAGTCATAGATTCTCATACTGTCTTTGTCTCCTTTTAAACTCTTCTTCATTGTCCTGCTCTCCCCTTCACTCTGATCTTAAGGTGTATTTTATGACATTTTCTCCCCAAATTTACTTCCTCTCTTATTGTCCTTTTTCCTTCTTCCTGTTCTTTCTTGTTTCTCTGTTGAGTTGAATGTATATCCATACCAAACTCTTTATATGTGTTTGTTTTATCTTTTTTTGATCACTTCGGTTGAAAGTGAGGTTCCAACAATACTTGCTCCACCCATCTTTCCTTATTTGTACAGACTTCTACTTTAATACTTTGATTATGTGAGATAACAAGTTCTCCTACTCTATGTCTCCTCCTTCTGCATCATTTCCCCCCTCCATTAAAATCATCAGAACATAACAAAATCATTCCCAGGCCTTCTGTGTTATTTGATTCCCTCTATGTCTTCTAGTGTCAGAGTTCTGTAAGGACCCTTGCTTCATTTCCCCACCTTCTCACCTCTAGATTATCACTTTGTTATTGGTGAGTCACTTTCCAGTCATGTCTGACTCTTCATGACCCCATCTGGGGTTTTCTTGGCAAAGATACTGGAGCAGTTTGCCATTTCCTTTGCCAGCTCACTTTTTTGGTGAAGAAACCAAGGCAAACAGAGTTAAGTAACTTTCCCAGGGTCACACAGTTAATAAGTTAGGGTCTGAGGCTGGATTTGAACTCAGAGGAATCTTACTGACTCCAGGCCCAGAACTCTATCCTCTAGGCCACCTAGCTGCCCATCCTTACAAAGTCTTTTCTGCTTGCTCATTTGTATTTAAATTTTTACACTTCTCTTGACAACGTGTTTTGTATGTCAAAGTTTTTACTAAGTTCTGGTCTTTGCATCAGGCATGCATGGAAATCTTCTGTTTCATTAAAAATCCATTTCCTCCCTAGAGAATTCAATTTAGGTTTTCTGGGTAAGTTATTCTTGCTTGAAAGCCTGTACCTATTGACTTTTGAAACTCCTCATTCTAAGCTCTCTATTTCTTCACTGTGGTGACTGCTAAGTCTTGTGTTACTCTGACTGTTGCTCCTTGGCACTTGCATTCCTTTTTTTTTTCTTTGGCTTTGGCTTCTTGTTGTATTTTTTCTTTGACTTAAATGCTCTGGATTTTGGCTACAGTAATTCCTGGGAGTTTTAATTTCTTTCAGGAGATGACTGGTAGATTCTTTCAACCTTTCACTTTGCCATCTTATTCTAATATGCCTTGGTAGTTTTCTTTCACAGTTTCTTAAAAGATAATGTCCAGGCTCTTTCTGTTGGTCTTGACTTTCCAGGAGTCCAATGACTCTTGAATAATCTTTTTTTGATCTGTTTTCTAGATCACTTGTTTTTGGCATGAGATATCTCAATTTTTTTTTCATTTAAAAAACATTTTTTACTTGTATTGATATTTATCATCTCATGAAGTCATTAATTCTTCTTTATTCCATTCTAATTTTCAAGGATACTGTGCTTTGATAAGATTGTGCAGCTTTCATGTTATGCTGTTCTCTTTTCAAGTCTTTCCTCCATGGCTGTCATTTCTTCTTTTAAAAAATATTTATTTATAGCATTTGAAGGCAAGAAATGTAATATCCATTATTCCAGTGAAGTCATCTCACATTTCTTTTCTAATTCTTTTCTTCTAGTACTCTCATTTCATTTATAATATTTTCAAATGCTTTAAAAAAACCTATTTCTTAATTTATTTTTAGGAATTCTAACTGATTTTGTGGTCAACTTGTTTGTTTGGTTTTTGTTGTTGTTTTTTTTTTTTTGGGAGGTAGACTTTCCTTGTAGGTGTTTTGGAGTTATTCTCATCTCAACATTTAATAATGATTTCTTCTTCCTCTTCTTCTCCTTCTTCTCCTCCTCCTCCTCTTTCTCCTCCTTCATCTTCTTCTTCTTCCTCTTCTCCTTTTTCTTCTTCTTCCAACTTTACTTTCAAGATTGGGGTTTTATATTAGGGCCTTGCTCTGTTCCCTTCTGCCAGGAGCATTATGGTCCTGGATGGTCTCACCCAGCTTTATCTGGCATACTGTTGCTACAGTCTCTGGGTATTGAGTGCTGTGTTCTTCAAGGCTCTCAGGGTGGCTTGGGTCAGGAGTTGTAAACTTTCAGGAGACCATGTGTGATTTTGACAAGGATATGATCTAATCACTGCTCTGTAGAGCTTTCCAGGCTTCAGACCAGACTTTGGGTCTAGGCAATGTACCTCTTCGTGGGGAGCTCCAAGAAACGGTTGTTGACCCTGGCACCACCATGGCTGAGTCAAGCAAGGCATTCCAGCACACTCCTGAGGGGCAAAGGAGAGGACTGAGAAGAAAAAGGAATTGAGGAGAGCGAGACTCCACAGTCATCTTGGAGCAGAAGACTCAGGCTGAAGAAAGTTCCCCAAAAAGGCACTTTCCCTCCAACTTCCCTACCTATGCACTCCCTCTCCCTTCCCCCCCCCCCCCATTATGTTATAAGATAAGATGAAAGGTATGGTTTCAGAGAAATCTAGGAAGACTTGAATGGACTGATGCCAAGTAAAGTGATTATAACCAAGAGAATAATTCATACAAAAGCAACAACATTGTCAAAGACAACTTTGAAAGACTGAAGAATCCTAATTAATACAATGACCAATCCCAATTCCAGAGGACCAGCGATAGATAAAACGTGCTATTCACCTTCTCACTGAAAGGTGATGGCCTCAGGGTATAGAATAAAACATGTATATTTTGGACATGGCCAATATGAGAATTTGTTTGCTTGATTATGCAAATTGGTTATAATGATTTCTCTGCTTTTTCTTCCTTTTCAATGTGAGGGAGGAAAAAAATACATTTTTGTTAGGTGGAAGAAAATTAAATTAAAAAAAGAATTAACATTAAGAAAAAAAAATACTCTAAAACAGAAGAGAGCCAAATGGACCATTATACTGTCCCTAGATTAAAATGGGATAATTACAGTAACAAGGTATTACAAATACACATATATGTATGCATACGTACACATTAAAATGTGTATGCATATATACATATGTATAAAATATGCAAGCTAGATGGTACAATGGCTAAAATGCTGGGGCTGGAGTAGAGTGACCTAAGTTCAAATTTGGCCTCAGACACTTAATAGCTGTATGACCTTGAGCAAGACACTCTTTACCTGAACTGCAAAATGCGGATAACAATAGCACCTACCCCAGGCGTTGTTGTGTGGATCAATTGAGACAATGTTTGTAAAGCTTACGATACAGTGTCTGGCACACAGTAGGTACTGTATAAATGCTAGCTAGTATTGTTATTATATACACATATGTGTATATATACCAAAGTGTTCTGTGTGTATGTATATACATATACTTCAAGGTTTATACTTTCCCCATAACAAATCTGTGGGCTATGTAGTTTACATCTCTTTATCCCTTTACCCCCTTTCCTTGGAAGATCACCTTCTAATGAATTCTGTGCCCTGAATTCCGGCTCTGATAGGTCCCCTTTTGCCTTATCTTGGTGGGTTCTAGGCCTCCTGGACATTTTCAGGACTACTCTGGGCCTTTATATAAACTGACTAGCCACCCCTGTGGCTGTTCCTCTCTCCCCTGCTCCATTTGCTTTCTTGTATTTTTTTATCTTAAGCACTTAACTGATGTATAGTCATAATTATAATAGCTAAAAATTTTTCATAGCCTTTAAGTCTCGTACCTATGCCATTCATTTGATCTTCAAAACAACCTCATGAGGTCGGTGCTATTATTATCACCATTTTACAGATGAGGAAACTGAGGCTCAAAGGGTAACTAGCCCTAGGTCACCCACCTAGTAAGAATCTGAGGCAAAATTTGAACTCAGGTCTTCCTGACTCCATGATACAAATATCTATTGATTCCTAATCTGGCATATTTCCACAATACAAAATAAAACAACACAGTAGTGCACAGCGTAATGTAACACAACAAACAGTTATCAAACAGCTCCTGTCTCTTTGCCTTTGCACGTGTCTGTAATGCTTTTCCTCCTTCCCTCTGACTCCTGGAATTCCTGGTTTCCTTCAAGTCTCTTAACAAATGCCTCTTTCTTCCAAAGGACTTTCCTCTAAGGCTATCTTGTATGTCTATTTTTATGTACCTTGTATATACCTTTGTACATTTATGTCTTCCCCTTATGGAATATAAGGCTCCATTAGGACAGGGACTTTTTTGGGGGGATGGGCATGTATCTTCAGAGCCTTGCTCAGTGACTGGCACATAGCTACTTAGTAAATGTATGTTGATTGATTGAATGGATAAAATACAAATTTCTCTGCTTAGCCTTTAAAGCCTGTCAATATCAGGTTCCAACTTATATTTCTTTTTAAATTTCTTTTTATTTATTTAAATTTGTTTTTTTCTAAATTACATGTAAAAACAATTTTACCATTTAAAAAAAATTTTGGTTTCCAAATTCTCTTCCTCCCCTTCCCCTGCGTGAGAAGGCAAGCAATTTGATATAGATTATACATATTCAGTCATGGAAAACATATTAACCATGTTACAAATGGGCAGCTAGGTGGTACATTGGATAGAAAGCTGAACTTAGAATCAGAAAGACTCATTTTTCTGAGTTCAAATCTTGCCTCAGACACTTATTACCGGCGTGACATGGGGCAAGTCACTTAACCTCATTTGCCTTTATGTCTGCATTTGTAAAATCATCTGGAGAAGGAAATGGCAAACCACTTCAGTATCTTTGTCAAGAAAACCTGAAATGGGGTTACAAAGAGTTGAACGTGACTCAACAACAATAATAACAAACAAAAAATTTTAAAAAACCAAACTAAACCCCCAAACACACAGAACCCAACCTCCCACCCCCAATTCCAAGAAAAGGAAAGTTAAAAAGGTATGCTTCAATCTGCATTCAGCCTCCATCAGTTCTTTCTCTGAAGGTGAATAGTGTTTTTCATCATAAATCCTTCAGATTGTCTTAGATCATTGTATCACTGAGAATAGCTAAGTCATTCACAATTTGATTATTGTACAATATTGCTATTACTGTGAACAAATGTTTTCCTGGTTCTGCACATTTCATTTTGCATCAGTTCATCACAATCATATACCACAACTTGTTCTGCCATTCCCCAATTGATGGGCATCCCCTCAATTTCCAATTCTTTGCCACCAAAATGAGCTGCTATAAATATATATGTGTGCACACATATATTGACATTTAGGTCCTTTCCCCTTTTCTTTGACCTTTTTGGGACATGGATCTAGTAGTGATATTGCTGGGACAAAAGGTATGCTCAGTTTTATAGCCCTGTGGGCATAGCTCTAAATTGTTCTCCAGAATGGCTGGTTCAGTTCACAACTCCACCAAGAGTGTGCTTTTGTGTCCATGTTTTTCCATTTCCCCTCCAACATTTGTCATTGTCCTTTTCAAAATTGTATTAGCCAGTCTTATAAGTGTTAGGTGGAAGACAATTAAATTAAATTAACTCAGATCCAACTTCTATTTCTTAGCTAATTACACATTACTCTTCCTCATGCCCACTCTCTTCTCGCTAAACTGGCCCACCAGCACAAAGTACCGTATTCTGTCTTCATGCTTTTGTGCCTTCTATTCCCCATGCCTGCCACACCTTTTCTCCTTATTTGGATCTGTTAGAACCCTTAGTTCATAGCTTAATTTGTTCTATTTGGATTCAGTCAAAGGGCCACACTTGAGGATTTAGAGGGCCATGTGTGGCCTCAAGGCTGTAGGTTCCCCATCCTGCCTCAGTTCCTTTCAAAGCTCCTCTTTCCTGATTAACCTAATTATTAAATGTTTTTCCTTCTCAAATTACTTTCCATTTGTTTTTATATCTTTTGCATAGCCTCCCTTATTTTCCCTTCCTCTCCCCTACAACAGAATGTAAGATGTCTGAAGGCAGGGGATGTTTTGCTTTTGTCTTTATAATATTAGAAATATCCCCAGAATTAGGCAGTCTGTAAATTCACTTAAGAAATACTTACAGAGCTTAACATAATCAAAAGTCTTCTCCCAGTAAGTTCAAGTCCCAGACAAAGGTTTCCTACCCTGTGAGCTAATTGATTCCTAATCCAGGCATTGTGGCTTAATCACTGCTATTCCCAGAGAACCTTTTTATACTGGGGCCCCATCAGTGGCTTGCCCCAGACAATATAGAGATTTTAGTGGAAGTGACATGTTAGAGAGCAAGGGAAAAGTTTACTGCATTCCTGTCTCCTCAATCTTAGAAAAAAATCACAACCTTGACTCTGACTTTACCAAAGTTAGGTTGGTTATTTTGTGGGGTTGGTGAGAGCTTTAGATAAGGATCACAGGATCATAGAATTTAGAGCTAGAAGAGAATTTAGAGGAGAATTTAGAGGGCATCTAGTCCAAGGGTGGGGAACCTGTGGCCTCGAGGTCACATGTGGCCTTCTAGGTCCTCAAGTGTGGCCCTTTGACTGAATCCAAACTTCCCAGAACAAATCCCCTTTAATATAAGGATTTATTCTGTAAAACTTGGACTCAATCAAAAGGCTTCCCCTGAGGACCTGGAAGGCTATATGTGGCCTCGAGGCCAAAGATTCCCCACCCACGATTCTAGTGCAGTTCCTCCTTGTTGCAAAACCTGAGACCCAGAGAAGCTAAATGATTTGCCCAAGTTGGCCAGGTGGTGCAGTGCATAGAGCTCTTTCCCTTGGAACTGAGAAGTGCTGAGTTCAAATCTAGCCTCAGAGACTTAACTACACTTTATGACCTTAGGCAAGGCGTTCAATTTCTCTGCCTCAGTTTCTTCATTGGTAAAATGGGAATAATAATAGTACCTCCTTCCCAGGGTTGTTATGAAGATAAATTAGATAATATATGAAACCTTCAGGGGCTATTATTATTAAGATGACAAATACACTAAGAGATTCCAACCTGGATTTCCTGTCTCCAAATTTTATGCTTTTTTGAGAGTAGCTCCCTATACCTGAACTTCAAGCATGGAATATCCATCCTTGTCCATCTATGCTGCTGTCTTCCCAGCACAACCAGCACTCATTTCCTCAACATCTTTTTCCTACTGGGCCTTCATTTTGATAAGTTTGAGATTTGAAAGCAACCATGGAAGTGCTTCAGAGAAACCATTCACGTTGGCTTTTGGTAGGGGTAAGTAGCTGCTCAAGTCTCTTAAATTCTCCAGAGAATCTCCCAACCTGAGGGTTGCTGAGCACAGATCAGCTTTCACTGAACTTCACAGTCACTAGTCCTGGGTGGGAAGAGAGTGCTGGGCCCGGAGTCAGGAAGACTAATCCTCTGGGTTCTGGCCTCAGATATTGACTAGCTAAGTGACCCTAGGCAAATCATTTAGCCCTGTTTGCCTCAGTTTCCTCATTTATAAAAATGATATGGAGAATAGCAAGCCATTCCAGTATCTGTCCCAAATGGGATCAATGAGAGATAGGCATGTCTGAAAATGACTTGACTAGGAAGGTCAGCTCCTCCAACCATGCTCTGTGAGCTAGTTACAGGCCTAGGACTGAAACCCTCCCGATTCCTCTTTTCACATTGTTGTGAAAAGGGGCTAAATTTGGAGTTGGGGGACCTGTGCTCAGATTCTAGGTTTGACCGTTACTGGTTTTGTGACCTTGGGCAAATGACTCCCTTTCTCTGGATCTCCATTGATGGTTTTGGAGTTAATGATCTTCCACCTTTCATCTTCCAATCTGTGATTCACCAATCTTCTAAAGGAAACTTGGCAGCACCAGATTTCCAAGCACGGAGAATACTGGGTTACAGAATTAGAGCTGCAAGGAATCATAGAGATCATTTATTCTTGCCCACTTCTCATTTTACAGGAGAGGAAACTGAGGCTCATTGTATGGGAAACCACTTGCCCAAAGTTAATGGTTTAGTTAGTAGCAGTTAGTTCTTCATTTGGAACCTAGGTTTTTCTGTGCCTCCAGAGTCAGCACTAAACTGTGTGCTAAGCCCCACCCACAGCCTCCAGAAGTAACCATACCAACTGAAACAATGTTGCCATAAGAGGACTTCTTTTCTCTGCCTTTTATTTTTATTTACATGGTGAACTGTTGCTGTTTCCCACCCAACCTGAAGTGTTTCTTTTTCTTGGCCTCATTAAAGGGGCCATGCCCTGGCTACTTCTTAAAATAGGCCTATTCAATGAACGGGTGTTATCTCACCCTAAGTGAGTACCTGCAAAGACCTTGGCCTAAAGAGCCCAAGGTCTCCCATTGCATCCTGGGTCATCTCCAGTCATCCTGATGAATATCTGGTCACTGGATTGAGATGGCTCTGGAGGAGAAGTGAGGCTGGTGACCTGCACA